>NC_136524.1:57345524-57370524 GCF_053919585.1 Euprymna scolopes
TCTCTCTCTCTCTCTCTCTCGCTCTCTCTTTAGCAACGCAAGTCCCCTGGTTTTTTTTTAAATTTCCAACGACTTTTTCCGTTTTTTCCCAAATATTTGTACTGGTGTTTTTGTTTCTTAATCTTATTCATCCAGAGAAGTCTCGAAATAAAGATGAAACGTTGATGAATACATAACTCAGTTTGTTCATTTTTATTCCTCTATTTTGTCGGAATACTATTTCCATATTCTCATATATATATATATATATATATATATATATATATATATATATATATATATATATATATGTTAATCAACCATATCTCTGACAGCATAGATGTAGCACTTTCCTTTGACACTAGCGCCCAAATATATGCATTTTGTAACTTTAACGCCCACCAACATAATTGGCTTGGATTTTCTAACTACACAGACACAGCTGGTAGCAGTATTCCATAACTTTTCTATATCTCATTCTTTGACACAGACAGTAACATTCCCGAGCCATATCTCAGATCGTCATGACCAGAATGCCTCAATTCGGGATCAATTTCTGACAACAGTTCCTGAGGATTATGTAACAAATGCTCATTGCCCAAAACGACAAGGTACTACAATAAGGCAGGCTGGGATGGTAATAGATATCACATCGGAGATGCCCCATCGGGAAAAATATTTTCTTTTCCTACCGAACGGTGCACAAATTAGACTACTCAATGAATTAAAGCAGCAGCTGAAGTATATGTTCCCACACGAAGTATAGTAAACACCACTCTCCCAATAGTTTAATTCTTAATTGCGAAGCTGCCATTGCTCAGACGCAACGAGCATACCACATATTCAGTAAAAAGACAAAAGTTTATAGAAACTAGAAGTAATTGTAAGAAGGAAATAACCACACCTAAGAGAGAATGTACTAAAACCACCAGAAAATGCATTGAAGCACAGAAATTAGAAACTTCTTATTTCGGAAAATATACAACAGTGTAGTAAATAATGGGCTATCAAAAATTCTCCAACTATCCAACTATCATGAGGTTGTTTGCACGGCAACCGAGAAAGCTAACCTGCTTGCCAACCAGTTTGCCTTAAACTCTATTTGGACCCAGCAAACCACTCCCTCCCTAATTTTCCTTTGCAAACAGGAACCACACTAGATGGTCTGAAAATCATCCCTTCTCAAGTACATAATTTCATAAAAACCTAGACACCTCAAAAGCATGTGAACCTGATATCACCCTGGCGCTACTATCAAAAATGTTCTGCTGAGGTTGCTCTGGTTTTCTCCAAACTCTCTAACAAATGCATGACGAACCATGCTTTCCTGACTGCTGGATAACTAATTCTGTGTTACCAGTTAACAGGAATTCTAGCGAAAGAACTGGACCATTAAATTATCGCTCCATTTTCGCCAAAATATTAGAGTCTATAATTAACCAAGCTCTAGTCCACCACCTCGCAGATGCTAAACTCCTGTCCGACCATCAATATGGATTTAGGCAAACCCGTTCTACTGCAGATATTCCAACTGTAGTCTCTGAATATATGAGCATATGCCATACATTGAATAAAGAATTGGAGGCTAGGAAAACAGCCCTAGATAGAGCTAAGGCTTTTGACAGGGTATGGTACGAAGGTCTTCTCATGAAAATCAGATCCTATGGTATTATTGGACGAATACTCAACATAATTAATTTTTTCCTTAATAAGAGAAGCATCCACGTTGTCCTCGACGATCGTACATCTAAACAATATAGTATAAATGCGGGCGTACCTTAGGGGTCGATCCTTGCAACTTTATTATTCCTGATATTCGTAAATGGCCTCCCTGATAAAATTATATGAAAGTGCTTTGTTCAAACTCCTCCGCTTAATTTCCACAGGGAGCATGAGTTTGAACTGATAAATCGAGAGCGTTTACAAGGCTGCTGCGAAGAAAGTGGGCTCTCTCTACCGTGCTAGAATGTTGCTTACGCTTGAAGGTATTATGTACCTCTACAGGGCTACTATTCGCCCATGTATGAAGTTCTGCTGTCACATCTGGGCTGGTGCATCTGCTACTAGTCTCTAACTCCTGGACAGAGTTCAAATGAGTGTCACCAATCTGATGGGTCCTGAACTGTCATCTAAGCTTTAACCTTTGTCCCATCGACGAAATGTTGCATCTCTCTTCCTGTTTTACAGCTATTTTGATGGTGGATGTTCCGACGAACTACAAGCCCTTGTACTCCCTTGACGTAAATTCCCCCGGCAAACCCGGCAAGCGGCAAAGTCCCACACCTACACATTAGCGATCCCTAGATCTAAGTAAGCCTTCTACTCTAATAGTGGCTTTTCTCAGAACGGCGAGACTTTGGAAATTCCTTTCGGCTTCCTGCTTCCCCAACTGTACTAACATGCTGAAGTTCAAGTGTAATGTAAACAGACATCTTCCTGCTCAACTCCATAACAGAGTATCCCCGTAACTTATGTCCCTGATGGTAGCCACCTACATCAAATTGGCACTGTGCCTTGTTTGGGGTGAAAATGTAATATATATATATATATATATATATATATATATATATATATATATATATAATGTAATTTTTTGTTAGTACGAATAGAGGGGTTTTAGTGACTTTATTTCTAAATTAAAAATAGCGTAATGTAAACATATTATAAGGTATTTACAGCTTCTCTTCCAATTTTCGGATTTTTAATCATGTTACAATGCACTGCACTGTATATCTTTTTGATGAATTGATTGTTGCTATTTCCTCTGAGTTAAGGGCAAAATAGATTCACTGATTGATATAATAATTAAGCGATTGATTTTGTGCAACAAAACAGATACTGCAAAGAATTGTAAATGTTAACTGAATTAAAAGAATGACAAATAACTCCTGCTGTTACTTTTAACCATGCGCAAATATATCATTCATAGCACAGATTGTCTTGATTTTTGATATTTCGTATCAATCTGCCGCCAGATTTTCTTGTAGTTGTACACACTATTTTAAGGATTTAATAATTAAAAAACTCTATTCGCATCAGTTTCCAAAACAACGTAGCTATGTATGTAACTACATAGACAGATAAGTATGTAGCATATAGCAAGAACCATGTCAACATGGAGATAGATTAAATAAACACAGAAATCATAAATGTAAAAGTCTATTAAACACATTCCTAGGTAAGTTGAAATATCATATAAATCCTGTTCTGCAAGTTGTTTTCTTTTATTTTCTTATTTTTGATTGAGGAGGTGGGAATTGCCCAGAAGACCCGTCAAACTTCATTGTGGATCGACCCATTTATGCAAGGTGTGATTGCGGCAAAGTTAGAATTTGTAAGAGTAAATTTAATAGCGATATAAGGGATGATAAACGGATGTACAAATATGCATATATATATATATATATATATATATATATATATATATATATATATATATATATATATAAATATATATATATATATACTTCGATAAATTTACATTTACTATACATATATATACATATATATATACATATATAAATATATATATATATATATAAATATATATATATACTCCGATAAATTTGCATATACATATACAATATAATATATATATATATATGTGTGTGTGTGTGTGTGTGTGTGTGTGTGTTTACTGTTTGGGGGAAGGAATACCATCAAAGTGCTCGATTATAAAGAAGAATTTCAACATAAGCGCTTAATATTTATTTATCAAATCTGTACAGAATGTCAGAAAAAATATATGTTTATAGCAAAAATCCTATTTCTATTAGTATTTTTTAGCTTCCCCACTAAAGCAAAATGTGAGACAAGGTCGTTTTTTATGTGGGGTTAAACATGGTCTCAGAAAAAAACGCAAAAGGGACACTCTGGTGGGGACCAAAAATAATAATTGTCTCAGGTTACCCTCCATTTATCGAGACAATTACCTTAAGTATAGTATCAGAAGAGATACTACACTTTGATGTTGGCTCGAAGGCCAAGAACAATAGAAGAAAATTAAGCTTCCTTTCTTTTTATTTTAAAAAAATACAACTTTCTTATATATAGTGCGTGGAATTGCATTCATCTAGAAAAGATCTTACTAATTTGCATATTCTTTTAAACATTCATTTAAATTAATTGCTTATTAGTTTTATTTCGGTTTTGCTTATGGGATAATCATATTACGGTTACTATTACGTGTAATTATATTCATGCAAATATTCTACATGATTTATACCTGCATAATATTTGCGTAATTATTACGTGTAATTATATTCATGCAACTATTCTACATGATTTATACCTGCATAATATTTGCGTAAAAATGTTATAGTAAACACAAACCTCTTTCAATATATATTATGTATGCATATATATATATATATATATATATATATATATATATATATATGTTTACAAAATTTTGCCTATCAAACGTTAGTTTTTGGTTCACAGACATAAAACTTAATATATAGGGTATTGGAATTCATACGAAATTTTATAGTCCAATTTTAGCCGGCAAAAATCCGTGCAAAATTGTGAAAATTAAGAAAATGGAATTTGTCAGGTGACAGTAAATCGACGGCATTATTAACACACGTGCGTAACGTAATAGATACTGGTTCATATATATATATATATATATATATATATATATATATATATATATAAAACTGAACGTCTGTGTGTGTGTGTGTGTAGTCATGAATAGGCTCCTATATGGTTGACTATTATAGAAAACTGATCAGATATAATGATAGAGTATCAAGACACAGGAATGAGTATGTTTGATCTGGCATAATGATGATTCATTAAAATTGTGGGGTCTGCGCACGCGCCTGGTCCACAAAGTATGGAAATAAAAAATAAAAATAAAAACGTTTTTGATATAAATGTACATAATAATGCTTTGATAAGTATGTTTTAACTTAAATAGTGATGGTATAATAAAATTGTGGGGTCTGCTTCGCGCCTGGCCTCCATAGAACGGAAATAGGCACAAACTTTAATAAAGACTTTTCATATCTATCTGTGTAAGTATACTTTGATAATTGTGTTTCAGTTTGAAGAAATATGGTATAATAAAATTATGGGGCGTTCCTTCGCGCCTGACCTCCATACAATGGAAACAAGTTTAACAAGGTTTTTTAATATAGATCCACAGAATATTGTGATAAGTGTTTCAGTGTGAACAGGTATGGTATAATAAATTATGGGGCCTATCTATTTTATTTTTGCTTACATCATATTTTGCTTTTGTTTTAATACCCCAAAATTCGAAGGTATCTCTTTACGCCCCTTCCTTTTCGTAACCTATTATACTTTCATAAATCAGAGTCCATTTTCTATAGGCTGTTTTTTAACCCAGTCAACGACGGGTACTTTTGCTAGTATATATATATATATATATATATATATATATATATATATATATATATATATACATATATATATACACACAAACATACACACATATATATATATATATATATATATATATATATATATATATATATATATATATATGTGTGTGTCTGCCTCTGTGCGTGTGAGAGAGCGCGTGCATATGAAGTGCTGAAGAGATTAGGAGGAATTCTTTAAAAGAAAATTATTGAGATCATGCAAAGCTCAACAAGTGAGAGTCAGCTTATATAGAACAGAAGAATAGAATAACAACAATATATAAATATATACTAATACATATAAAATTTTATCAGTGATTTAATATGGGTTACTTTTGTCATCACTCCTATACATTGGGTGCACTATATTAATCATATAAAAGTTACTCTATAAATACATCAGAATAAATACGAAATCTACATGAATTAAAGTATCATGTGTCATTGTCCAACAAGTTTTACGATCGGAACATACACACACATACGATCGGAGCATGCGTATACACATATGTGTGTGAGGGTGAGAGGGAAAGAGGTGTAGAAGATTATGAAAACATCTAATTTACTATCAATTAGAATAACCTTTTAGTTCCAGTCTGATAATCTTTTTGTTGTTTGATGTCTGAGTACAAAAATTGGATTTATCGCTTTTTGCATTCAAATTATATATATATATATATATATATATATATGTGTGTGTGTGTGTGTGTGTGTGGCCTATTAAATTTGGTTATGGTATATGATAGTAATATTATCCCAAATATTTTTGATAACTTGCTTGTCATTTAAATTCTGTCCAGTTTTATCGTAAATTTAGCGTTGGTGTTGAGTCTGGTTGTGTGCCATAAGTTAGTCATCATTAATATGAATATGAATAGTAATATTATTAAAACAACGAGCCATTATGAAACGGCAGACTGTGAAGCCATCAGAGATCTGATCAGAGATGTCCCGGGGGGAGATATCTTTTCACTTCCCGCTAAACAATGCGCAAATTATACCACTGAAAGGTTCAATACGGCACTTGTAGCACATGTTCCCACGTGGACATTCTATAGCACCCCCCTACCCAATGGTTTACTTCTACTTGTGCAGCTGTCATTGCTCAAAGGCAGCAAGCGTACCGTAAATTTAACTGACGCGACTCCAAGTTAAACAGACAGAATTTTATAGAAGCTAGAAATAATTGTAAGAAAGGTATAGCGACAGCTAAGAGACAATTAACTGAAATCACCTGAAAATGCACCTAAGCACAAAAATTAGGAACCCGTGATTTTTGGAAAATCCTCAACAGTGTAGTAAATAATGGGAAATCAAAAATTTCCCCACGAACCAACACTCATAAGGTTGTTTGCACAGCAACCGAGAAGGCTAACATACTAGCCAGTCGGTTTGACTCAAACTCCACATTGGACCCTGCAAACCACCCCCTTCCTGAGTTTCTTTTGCGGACAGACGCCACACTAGATGGTCTAAAAATCACTCGTTCTCAGTTGCATGATATCATAAAAACCTTGACACTTCAAAGGCATGTGTACCCGATATCATAACGGATGTGCTATTAAAAAAAATGCTCCGCAGACGTAGCTCCAGGTCTCAGCAAACTATACAATAAATGCCTTAATGAATCTAATCCTAACTGTAATGCCTGAAGTATATTCATTCACTGGGAACGCAGGTCAGGAGAGAGACGTACTCCTAGATATATCAAAGGCTTTTGACAGGGTGTGGCACGATGGTCTTCTCAAGAAAATAAGATCATACGGTATCACTGGACGAATACTTTATGTAATAAAATCCTTCTTAAGCAATAGAAGAACCCAGGTTATTCTCGACGGTCGTACATCTAAGCATTATGAAATAAATGCGGGAGTACCTAGAGGTCTATCCTTGGACCTTTATTATCCTTAATATTCATAAATGACCTCCTTGATTAAATTGTCTCAGAGATGGGCATATATACTGATGGCACCACCCTCTATAATAGGCATGGCGGGAAAACAAATGAACACATATCTAAGGAAATGGCGGAAACACTAGAGGATGGCATCAAATCGGTAGTGGAATGGAGACATAAATAAACAAGCGGTAACATCCCTCTGCCTGTTCTACAAGTATTTTATAGTGAATGCTTTGACGAACTGCAAGCACTTGTAACCCCTCGACATAAATACCCCCGACAAACCCGACAACAGCTAAATCCAACCCTATACAATAGAGATCCCTAGATGCTAGAGAGCTTTCTTGTCCAGTAGTTTCTTCTTCAGAACTGCTAGACTTTGGAACTCCCATCCGGGTCCCTGCTTCACCAACTGTACTGACATGCAGAAGTTCAAGTGTAATGTGAACAGACATCTTGCAGTCCAACGTGCCTAGTACCACTGTAGCTTATGTCCCTGATAGTAGCCCCCTACATTAAAGTGGCAATATGCCTTGTTTGGGATTAAAATGTAATTCAAAACAAAATGTTAGAGCCTTTTCCACCATGCAAGCGTCTTCTAAATTTTGAATTAGTATATGTTAATCAAGGAGCCCACACACTCCATAGAATTAGGTGTGTGTGTGTGTTTTTGTCATGTGATATTATGTCATTAGAAAGATAAGTTCATGTGCGATTAAAGCTGGCCCTTTAAAAAAAAAAAAGAACTTTCAGAGGGTCCCTAAAATAGAAGCAAGAGTGAAACATAGAAAAGTCCGTCATTTGGTGATTTATTTGCATACTTCGCCAAATCAGAACAATTACCGCCTCGTGGACTAGTGGTGTTCCTAGATATAGCAGTGAGCCGCGTGGTATTAAATACCTTTCACTATTTAGTGAGCAAAATGCTCGTATTCACTGCATTTAATCAACAAAGGTTTACGGATATTAAAAAAAATATACTAACTTGAGATAATTGATATTAATGAAATTACAACTAAAAACAATAACTCTGCGGTCTTCATAAACCCCACTAGTGGCTCTACTGCATTCATATTTTGTTTGGGTGCAAAGTTTGAACACTTTATTCTTCTTTTCAAACGATTGCTAATCAAATTTGATTGACATGTGAGTCGGTTTGTGTCCAAGAGAAACAAAATCAATAACACGTATGTCGTTTTAAAAAAATGTACTTGCATATATTTACTTGCTTAATTTGGAAGAAATATATATTTGTAAATAAATGCGCTTTTTAATGGTTGCTTTTTTTAAATCATTTTTCAGATAAAAATATACAATAAGCATTATAAGCTTTCATCACTAAAGAATATACGTGCAAAGTTTTGCAATTCTGAATTCATTTACTATGCGTTTGTCTAAGAATGTGCTCCGTGTGGACAACATTCGTCATCTATTGTATTCGTGCGCGAAGGGTTATAGATGAACTACTTACAAATCCTGAATCAAATGCACACAACACTTATAGCGTATAAAATAGTATCTAATTTATTTTACATGAGCCACACGCCATCATTTTGATCATGATATTTACACCTACACAGCCTTTGCTTTCTAGTGACACCGTGCAAAAAGAAAGGAAAAAGAAAAAGAAGCCGATTCCACGCCATATGGAGTGTTTCGTCGAAATTGATTTGATTTAAAATTTTTCAATAAATAAATGTTTTTTTTTTTAAAATAATTCTGAGTTGTATCGGCTTTTAAAATTAAAATTCTAATTCAAAATATATCACTTTTAAAAAGGCTTCATTTACAGTGTACTTTTAATCTATATATAAATACGATATCCTGTATGTTTTTGTGTGTCACACTTACATCCGGGTCGTTTAATTGTTATGTTCTTCTATTTCTTGTCATAAATAATTTTACTAAGAATTCTTCATAAGTTTTGGTTTCGGTTTCGACTATAGCAGATGGCGCTTAAATCATATATTTTTTATAAATAATTTTATCAAGAATTCTTCATATGTGTTGGTTTCGGTTTCGATTATGGCTGCAGGAACTCAAGTTATATATATACACACACACACACACACACACATATATATATATATATATATATATATATATATATATATATATATATATAAGTTTTTATTTCGGTTTCTATTCAACCTAATGCACCCAATCATGTGCATATATTTTTTTTTATTTTTGAAATCGCAACATTATAACATATAAAAATCCCTAGAACATTAATTCTATAATAATATATACGAAATTTGCAACAATTAAAATATCATATTTAAGCATACTTTACGACCGGGCTTTACCGGGCTTTACCGGCGTTCATGGAAGCTGAGATAAATACTTTTGCAGTTTTAACAAAAAAGCTACAATAATATCAGAGCGTCTCCATTTACACTGAACATCTATAGAATGCCAACATCAATATATTATATCTGAATGAGTCCCCTGTGGAATGTCCACAGGACCCCCCATAGTAAGTATTATTTGTATAATTCGGACTACTGTTTCCATCTTCATTACGTTTCAGATTTTCCCTACGTACGAGGGACATGCAATAAGTAATGCCTCTGACCCACTTCAAGTTGTCTGATCTTGCTGAGATTTTGCACGTGCAATGATTTATATCTCTATAGTATATGTAGCAAATTACAGCTCTGAACTAATTGTGGTTTCTGTTTTACAAGTGTTTGAACTGAGTCAGGGGTGAAATAGGGCCTGTTGAGTCTCGATCAGTGATCAGGTTTTTGTATTTGAAAGGACACACACCACAGGAGACTTTTGATTAAATGAAAGAAACTTATGGTGATAATGCCCCATCATATGACCTTGTAAAACGCTGGCATCGTGAATTCAGACATGGCCGAAAGTCTGTGGAAACAGCCCCCAGACCTGGTCGCCCCCCCCCCTTCTGCCATTGATGAGGCATCTGTCCGTCAAGTTGAGGCTGCCATTTTGGAAGATCGGCGCATTACTATTCGCCAAATAGCCCAAGATGTCAAGATTAGTACAGGGTCTGTGGAAACTATCATTCATTACCATTTGCATATGCATAAGGTGTCTGTCAGATCGATTCCCAGGTTTCTCACACCATTCCAGAAAGGAGAACGTGTCGAGTGCTCGAGGATGAATTTGGAGATGTGCCAAGAAGATGAGTGAACGTTTTTCAAAAGACTGATTACACAGGATGAAACCTGGGTCCATCATTATGATCCAGAGACCAAATCCCAGTCAATGCAGTGGAAGCACTCGGACTCACCACCTCCAAAGAAGGCAAGGGGGCAGCTCTCCACTGGGAAGGTCATGCTCACGGTCTTCTGGGACCAGGACGGAGTAGTGATGACAGATTTCCTGGCAATGGTACCAAAATTACAGGAGTCTATTATGCTTCACTTTTGAGGAACTTAAGGGAAGCTATCAAAATCAAGAGGCGGGGCAAGATCAGCAAAGGTACTCTCCTCCTGCAGGACAACGCTCTGGTCCACAACTCGCATGTCGCCAGATCACAAGCAAGGGCGTGTGGTTATAAAACCCTTCGCCATCCTTCCTAGTCTCCTGACCTTGCACCCTCTGACTTTCACCTCTTTCTAGCCATGAAGTTGTTTTTGAAAGGAAAGCGTTTCCCAGATGATTCGGCCTTGATTTCTGAAGTCATATCCTGGTTGGAGGACCAACCTGAGATGTTCTACAAAAACGGTCACTAGAGCTGCAAAAGATGGGAGCGATGCATAACTCTGGGTGGTTCCTATGTAGAGAAATACTAAGTGAGTCAGAGGCATTACTTATTGCACCCCCTCATATATCTAGTCAAATTCTGGAATCTTTCTATCAGAATCGAAATTTTGCTGTCGAACTCGAGAATCAGCGCGGAAATTCGAACGGAACACTTTACGTGCACAGTTCCGTTAGCATGAACTGAGTAGAACCTCTAAGTCACAATTGTAAATATTTGAGTGTCGCACACACAACCTCCAGAAGAGTTTACAAGTGGATTTTACCAAGGAAATTATCCTTTACGCCACATGGAAAATAACACCAAAGATGAGAATAGTAATAGAAAAAAATCAAATTATACGAACAGTCAATCTTCATCTCAAAAGCCGTATTTTTAATAGGTTGTCTACATTTCTAATTTGTTAATCGGATATTCATGGGTTGAAGCCGGATCGGAACCATTCTTTACTTTCAATTGTTTCCTAATTTAAATTAATCAGTTGAAATAAGAGTAAGTATTTACGAATCTTAATTTTCTTTAATCAACGGTGTAATATTGTGCGCACAATTATTAGATTTTTTTTACGCTCCAAACTTACAAACAAGGTGTATAACTACTTGGCACGTAAGTGGCTACTATGTCGGATTGTGTCTAACATGTGACTGTGAAGAGTTGAGCAACGAAATGCCTGTTCACATTTAATTTAAACCGCGATTCATTACAGTCAGAGACGCAGAAATTAGGAAGACAATTCCAAAGTCTGGCAATCTGAGGAAAGAAACTATATCAGTAGAAAGCTTCCCGGATTTTAGGGTTCTGAATCGTGGAGGGGTGACATTTTGTTGCTTCATGAGTTGGTCATGAATAGGTGGGTTTTCAGGGATGAAGTCATATGAGTCCATCAGAGAACAATCCATTAAAGTACTTGTAAAACACGTATAGGTATGCAACATTGCGACAATATGTGATCTAGCAAATATTTTATTCAGCTATCTGATCATAAATGTTGAACATAGAATAATAAGCCACAGAGTCCACAACACTAACGACTCCATTTCTATACATGATTTAAAAAAAAAAAACAGCAACAGCACGTTTATGTTTCGAGTTTGGGAAGCAGGAGGAGAGGAATGACAAAAGCGTAAGAGTATAACACGATCAGCCGGTCAGTGGCATCACATGTTACACTAATTGTCTTAGAAGTGGTTTCATGAAGATGTGAAGATGGCCAATTATTAGGATCTGTGTAACAAGAAAAAAAATCATACCTGAGATGTTAGATGTGGAGGTGGCTCCTTTATTCTCTTAAGATTACCTCTTCACCCTGGTGGCATTCTGGTTGGAATTTTCTTTCTTCATCCTCCGGACCACTTTGTGGTTTAATGGAAGCATTCATGGCAGACTCAATAAAACACGCAACACGACACAATCGTAATATTTATGAGAAACTTTACTATTTTATTTCTATACATAAATATATTACAATATTTTACAATGTTTTACAAAAAGGATCAAAAGTAATTAATACTTAAACTTAAAAAAAAATACATAGATAGTCCTAACTAGTGCTGATGGAAAGGGGGTGCCCCCTCTCGTTCACGGAGAGGCAGAAACACGCATGCTTATCCCATGTCGTCCGGCCGAAAAAAGGGTCGATCTGGAAAGTGAATTCTGGGATTGCATTTCTTTGTATCTTTACATTTATGGCCAAATCACAACCCGGCCATGTGGTAGAGTGTGTTAGCAAACGTGACACTGAGATATAGTGCTACAAGAGAGAGAGAGAGAGAGAGAGAGAGAGAGAGAGAGAGAGAGAGAGAGAGAGAGAGGAGAGACTAATACAGAGATATAAAAAAACACACACACCAGTTAGAACAGTTGAGGGTATTAAATTTATGCAACTGCAAGAACTGTGATATCAACGTCAGAAAGTGGGATTAACAAATCAAATTCACTGTGGAGGGGCACTTTGACATGAAAAAGTGTCTGAGCAGCTCCTACGGAATTCCATGGTAAGGACGCCTAATGGGATTAGCAATAAACTAACGCTTTTCAAAGAGAAAAGACAAAGCCTAAGAGGGTGGCCCTCATAGAACTGCACAGGATCAGCACTACACGGCAATCAAGAAAGGGCAGATAGTTGTAGGAATGGTTTAATCTCTATTTATTATAAATTTCAAAAAAGTAAAATATTTGTTTATTTTCTAATATTACGTTGTGATTTGGTTTTAAGTACACTTGATGCGTATTTTATTTTATTCAAATAAAATAAACGTTTCTATATGCAACTCGCCCCTTGACGTTATTCTCGCGTTACCTACGCACTGTTCCGACATTTCAAAATACTACCACTCAAATACAACGAGCGTTTTTTTACAGACATACTTTTCTTTGTCCAACTTTACAACATGGCAAGGAAGAAGAAGAAGAAGAAGAAGAAGAAAAAGAAGAAGAAGAAGAAGTAGTAGTAGAAGAAGAAGAACGAACACAGCGCACTGAGGATGGAGTATACCTCTGAAATATATTTGTGATAAATTTCAAACAAGTAAAATATGTGTTTATTTCCTAATATTACGGTTTGGTTGATATGTATTTTATTTTATTGGTCTACTCTCTGTTGATTTTGGCGGGTTAGGGTTAGGGTTAGGTCAAGGATAAAATCCTGGCCCGAGAAGTAACAGTTTGAAATGCAATATTTGATAACCAAAGAAGTATATATTCCAACATATAATTTATTAATTTACCCTAATCCTAAGTAAGAGTCGGGGTTATTTATTTAGGATTACAGTTGCGGTTAAGATTGTACATCTGAATACACTTAAATTTAAACTGCATTTCTTAATCTGTTTTTGTAGAGACAGTTCCTCTTATAATTACTGAAATGATGGAAATATTCCGAAGATTCCAGTTTCTTTTCATGTCATACATATGATCTTGATATTTCATGTTCTTTTTTTTTTTATCTCAGCTCTGTTTAACCCAGCATTATTGCGGGTACACAAAATTCTACTAAGTTTTCTTCTTTCTTCTTTTTGTCCCATATCAATATGCCAGATATAACTCCGTTTTGAATGGTTCATAGCTATAGCAATTGCATATTTATAGATAGTGTATGACATTTTGTTTAATTGTCTTTTCTGGTGTGTTTTTTGTGTGTTTAAAAAAGGGTTCAGCAAAAGCAAATAACACAGAAATTAAGACGATATTGAGAGGGGTGAGTTTGCAACGATTACAATCGTTATTGTCATTCTAATAACATTCAAAAAGATCGAGCTATAATCATAAAGGCCTATTATAAAAAAATAAATAAATAAAATAAACGAACGTGGTGCCATTAATGCAAATGAAAATTTAACTGTGTAAAGCGGCAATGGTCGTAACAATAACGCACCAAAGACAACAAAGAAGAATAATAATAAAATGAGAGTGAAACAAATTATTTTATTACTGAGCAAAACCTGTTGCTCCATCGAGACAATGTAGCTTGGTTTACATAAAAGGACTTATTAAAAATTAAATGCTTCATATTTAATAATCGCTTCCATTAGATTTGGTGGCATGTTTCTATGAGTATATTTCTTTCTTAAGTTTTTTGTTTTGTTTATTCTTTCTCTTTCCTTTTACGTTTTCCTTTCTTTCTTTTTTATATGAGGATAGCTATATTTTCTTCTCTGGCAGTTCTTCCAGTATGTAATCTACCAAATGTTCTATTCAGCTATATATATATATATATATATATATATATATATATATATATATATATATATATATATATATGTGTGTGTGTGTGTGTGTGTGTGTTTGTGTGTGTGTGTGTGTGTGTATTGAAAATAAGAATTACGTATATAAACAGATACGTTTGAGAAGGTTAAAAACAATGCATTTTTTGAATAATTATTTTTTATATCAGATATATCCCCATGCGATGCATCATTAATGAATCTGTTTCTTCTGTTCCTTGACCGCATTGTGGGATTCTGCGAGCAAGTATGTCAATCCATAGGTCTTCGTAACGAGCATCAGCTGGGGTATCGCGTTAGCCATGCAAATTGAAATATTTTTTTTCTTTACCTGCACTTGAAACGTTGCAGTGTAATTGAAAATTGAAAATAAGAATTACGTGTATAAACAGACTCATCTTGATAAGGATATATAGCATCCAAATATATCTTGTATAAAACAAATACATTCGTTTATTTTAAAAATTTATATGCATCCTAAACGTATCCATTTATATACGTAATTCTTATTTTCAATTTCTATCTATATGCAACGCTTCTGTTTTTTTTTTTTTGCTTTTTTTTACTTTTCAAAATCTTGCTGATTACTGTTTTTATTTATTTTTTTTTACCATCGAGCCTTTATTAAGACCTACGAACTGACATACTTTTGCTAGCAGAATTTCATCATGCGGAAAAGGAAAATAAATAAACATACTCTTCCTTAATAAGGATGTATAGCATCGAAATATATATGTTATAAAAAATAAATTAGTTTATTTTTAAAAAAAAATGCGTTGTTTTTAGCCTTCCAAACGTAACCATCTCTCTCTCTATCTCTCTCTCTCTCTCTCTCTCTCTCTCTATATATATATATATATATATATATATATATGTATATACTAGCAATGGGTGCCCGGCGTCGCCCGGGTGTTTTGAGGTGTATGGTGAGCCAAAAAAAAAAGTCATTTTTTTAAACTTTGACCCCTATTATGACCCCTTTAAATTTATGGTTTTGGGCTCAACTTAAGTTATTAAGTTAGATCCCTGTCCAAGGAACCTATATCTAAAAGTTCAAGTGTTTAGACTCCAAATTGGCGGAGGAGTTTAGTAGAGTTCTCAAAGGTCAAATCGTTGAACAAGACAAAATTTTATTGCACATCTTTCTTCTAAAGTGTCCTCACGTCCAAACTGCATTCACCAGCAGTTACAATCAAGTTTTAGTAGAGTGTATTCCAATTCCTGGTAGTAGAGTGTATTCCAATAGCTGTTCATTTTAATCTGAAACATAAAAATTAGTCAGTCATCTCATGACATGTATAGCAATAACATACTGAATTTTTCAGTGTATACGACAATATTAAATGGCTGCACAAAAAATGTCTGGAAACATATTGAAGACATTCTGTATCGCTATTTTATATAACTTATATTAAACTTGTCTTTAATTTTTTCTATGTTTTTTGTCTCTTTTTCAAGTAACTGAGAAAACTGACATCAAAGGAATGAAAGAATGAAATAAAGAAATCATACATGCTGAAAAGAAATAAAACTGATTTGTATGCTTTCCACTTTTTTTATTTTCAGTTTCATTTTTTTCTCACTTTATCCTCGATTTCTTTGTTTCTTATCCAATGTACTTATCATTTTCTATGGAAATTACCGACAAACAAAGAGTGGAGCCACTAGATGCAAGGAACTAACAAGAACGAAACATGATTATTGAAAAGACAGGAGATGCCTGTGTAGGGGAAAATAATTTTAAGTGGAATTAAATCTTGATTAAATTGTGGTTTTTGGAAAGCGTTAAATAGACAACCTAAAGTTTCTCATTGGTCGCTTGTGTCACGTGATACTGTCTTCAACTATGTCCACCAGAAATATGTTCATTTTACTTTTGTTGTTGTGAGAAAAGCGTGTGGGCGTATTTTAAATTACGCTGTTGCTCGAAGAACCCATTTATATGCAAAATGCGCGGGAAAATTTAAATGAATAAACATTCGTTTATTTGCGCGCGAGCCTGTGTGTGTGAGTGAGTGAGTGAGAGAGTGAGTGACAGCAATTATGCCCTTATTCCTGGAAAGAGGCTGTTGGAATAGGAAGCTGTGTCACAATAAAGTATAAAACAGCGGTTTGCTTGAGACCACCAAACTTACTGGAACAAAAGAAAGCATGAAATAGATCAAAGAATTCTGAAGTACAGCTGCCATAGTAGTATTTATAGAAAAGACTGTACTGTTACTAGCAACATCAAGTGTGTGAGAGAGAGGTTGCAAAGAAGTGGACTAATTGGGGCAATAAAATTACAGATAAATTTTTGCTTCTTATCAATAAGCCTCAAATGGGCCAAAGATTCTCGAGACCAAATAAGACAACACTACTTCATACAGGAGATACGCAGAGGTAAACAATAACCTTTGGTGTGAGAAAGTTGATTCATCTCTTCTTTCCCCATCCCTAGCTTCAGTAAGCCATTCCCTAACCACTAACCCTAATCGTAACCCTTACCCTAACCTCCTCTCTTTCCCATCCCTAACTTCAGTTAGCCATTCCAGGCCATTCCCTTTCTCGATTTCGTGCTAATCCAAATAAATAAAGGAATAAATCGATAATCGATCCAAGTGTGAATCGAACTGACAAATATATATCTACGGTTTAAAATCCCGGGGTGACCAGCTATTTTGTTTTATTAATAAGGCCAAAGAAAAAAAGCGATACGAAACCGGACAAAATTTGCATTCTGCGTGTCATTAATGGTTTATGCATTTTCATAAATCTTGTCTTTGTTTTATATGTAAATCATCGATTACGTTCATTTCTATTGCTTCTATGCACTCTCCACCTCCACACTTAAGCAAAGTTAGATACAAGGTCGTTTTTAATGTAAAGGAAAATCCACCTCTCATTATATGGAAACTCCAGATTGAAACATTTTAGATTGCACCAATATATATATATATATATATATATATATATATATATATATATATATCAAAAGTGATAATTAGTAAAAACCTGAAGAAAGTTCTCAATACTATTGCAGAGCAAATATACGTTTTATTTTGTTATTACCGTTTTATCTGTTTAGTTACACATGTTCCGGTTACCGAATCGTATTAACGATCCACTAACTTCTTCAGACGTTAGAGAAATGGTTATTATGATTTGGAAAAGTGATATTAGAAGAACCCTCTTCTAATATCTTTTTTCCAAATCATAATAACTATTTCTGTAATGTCTCATGAAGTTACCGGATCGTTAATACGATTCGATATTTTTCCAAATCATAATAACCATTTCTGTAACGTTTGACGAAGTTAGTGGATCGTTAATAGGATTCGGTAACCGGAACATGTCTAACTAAACGGATAAAACGGTAATGAAAAAATAAAACATATATATATATATATATATATATATATATATATATTTCTACTACATTGAGCAAAACAAAGTGTTGGATCAGAAGGAAAATATGTTTTATTCCTAACTAAAATGTTGAGGGTTAAGGTTAAGGTTAAGGTTAGGGTTAGAGTAGATGAGTGGTTATTATGGTGCTCAGAGCAAAACAGTTCATGGTTAGAGTTAGGGTTGGTGTTACTGTTGGAATATTTTTAAAGTTTAGGTTAGGGTTATTATATTGTTACTAGCCGAACGGTTAAAGGTTAGGGTTAGGATTACGATTACTGTCCGTGGAAGAGATAGGGTACGGATTATTGTGTAGTTCCTAGCCAAATGTTTATCAAAGGGTTTAGGATCATTATGTTGATCCTAGAGAATATGGTTAACAGTAAGGGTTAAAATAAGGTTATGGTTATTAATTTATTCCAAGCCAAAACATTAAGGACTTCAGGAGAAAAGTATAGTAGACAATCTCGTGAAGGAAGATTTATATGCCAATATACATATATAAGTATGATACTGATCATTTAATGGTCAGAGCTAAACTTAAAATTACAGTTCGCAAAAAAGACGTTTCAATAGTGTCAAAGTGCCTAAACGTATTGATGTTTCCAAATTAAAGGATTCAGTCGTACGAAGTTCCTTGAAATCTGCTTTCAACCAGGTGGATTTCTCAGAGTGTGATTGGGAGACAGTAAGATATACAATTTACCAAAAAGGTGTTGAAGCTCTTGGGTTGAAGGTTCCCAGACATCGAGATTGGTTTGCTGATGATTTCAATCAAATTAAGCCTCAAATTGATAGAAAACAGAAAGCTTATTTGAAACTTCTCAACTCTTCACCTCTGAACAAGCCAGCTTTACCTGCCCACTTCTCTTCTGTGCGGAGTGAGGTTCAGTGTTGTGTGCACCAAATAAAAAACAAATAGTGGTCTGAGCTCTCTAGGGAGATACAGACTGCCTACGATCATAGAGATGTCAAAACATTCTACGCTCTACTTCATCAGGCTTATGGTCCGAAATCCTCTTCAACTACACCACTCCTGGCGAAGGATGGGAAAACCTTGCTGACAACCTCAGATGAAATTATGCATCGATGGCATGAACACTTTCACGATCTTTTTCATAATCCATCCAATGTTGATGTTGCTTCAATAGAAAGCATCCCTCGATGTTCCTTTTGTCCGGAACTTGATGTTGAACCGACTCTTGTGGAAACAGTTGACTGCATTAAACAGATAAACCCGAAAGCCCCTGGGTTAGATGCCATCCCTGTTGAGCTGCTGATACATGGTGGTGTCAATGTATATTGTGTGGTCCACTCTTTGATACTGTCAGTATGGCAGGGTTACCCGGTTGGTCAAGATTTGTTAGATGCCATCTTGGTTATGTTGTACAAAGGAAAGGGTACAAAATCTGATTGTGGAAATTATCGAGGTACCTCGCTGCTGAGTGCGGTTGGAAAGGTATTTGCCCAACTCTTGTTAAACCGATTGGAAAAGTATGTATGTCCAGATATCCTTGTGGAATCCCAGTCTGGTTTTAGATGTGCGCGAGGAACTGTGGATATGGTGTTTCTGCTAGACAGCTCTTGGAAAAATGTATTGAGCAGCGTATACCTCTTTGCCAGGTGTTTGTGGACTTAACCAAAGCGTTTGACACAGTCAACCGTGAGGCTCTCTGGAAAGTGCTGGAAAAATTTGACTGTATACCTGCTTTTACAGACAAGTTCAAGCAACTTCATCGTAGTATGAAAGGTCGCGCCAACTTCAATGGTCGGCTTTCGGAAGAATTCCCCATTGATAATGGTGTGAAGCAGGGTGATATAGCTGCACCAACATTGTTTTCGCTCTATATGACTGCTGTGCTCTGGTATGGTTTCCACGATTGTGATATGGGTGTTTATATTAGATTCTGAACGACTGGAGAGGTGTTCAACCTCAGAAGATTCCAAGCCAAAACACTTGTTTGTGTTGGACTTGTTAGAGCACTGTTGTATGCTGATGATGCTGACCTGGTAACACGCTCCCATTAGATATGCAACTAGTGATTGATCTCTTTACAAATGCTTGTATCTGCTTCGGACTGAAAGTTAGCATTAAGAAAACTAAAGTCATGTACACTCCCGCTCCTGATGATCTGTATGTGGAACCTGATATCTTAGTCTGTGGAAAGCGCCTTGAAGTCGTAAAATTTTTGTCGACCATGAAAGTACCTTATCAAATGATGGCAGTCTTGATGCGGAAATAAGACAGAGAATCACAAGGCATTTGATGCTTTTGGAAGGTTACAAGATAGTCATGTGTGACGGTGATCTAACTCTGACAACTAAAATTTCAGTATATCAAGCATGTGTAGTACCATCCCTACTCTACGCATTTTAAACTTGGACCTTGTACCAGTCACATATAGAATGGCTCGAATGGTTTCATCAGCACTGCCTTAGACGCATTCTTGGTTTAAAGTGGTATAACTTTGTCCCTGATACATATGTCTTTAAAAAGGCCAAAAACAACCAGTATTGCTACCATTGTTACTAAGAACCAGATGCGTTAGGCGGGTCATCTCATCCGGCTTCAAGACTATCGACTCCCAAAACGGTTGTCCTATGGTGAGCTCCTTCTTGGAAAAAGACCCCAGCACAAGCCTAAAAAACATTTTCGTGATAGCATCAAGGAGAGTCTGGTGAGCTTTCATATTCCTGTTGACAGTTGGGAGCCCCTAGCATTTGATCGCAAGTAGTGAGGGACACTGATATATATGGGAACAGAACACTTTGAAGCAGCCAAAATAGACCGAGCGAAGCTTAAGAGAGTAGGTAGGAAATGCCAAACTTTGCCGCTCAACCATGGAGATCCCTGGATCTGTAAGGTGTGTGATCGGGCTCTGTTGTCTAAGGCAGATTTTGTTAATCACATTGAAGTCCACGATGATATAGGTTCCGCTACTGCTAGTTCCACACAAACTAGTGAACGTTTTCAGTGTCATGTCTCAAGGGTGTGCAAGTCACTGGTAGGGCTAAAAAGTCATCTTCTGGCACATGAACGTTTAGTGACTGAGGGAGTATCTTTCTTCTGACAAGACGTTGAAATCATATATATATATATATATATATATATATATATATATGTATATACATATATACAAATGTGTGTATGTGTGTAAGTGTGCGTGTGAGTGTGTGTGTGCGCGTGATAGTGGGGGTGTAAGTGTTATATATATATTCATATATATGCATATGTCTGTATATATATATATATGTCTGTATATATATATTCATATATATGCATATGTCTGTATATATATGTATATATATATATATATATATATTTATAAATTAGTCCAGTTTATAGAATAAACATACAGACATGTTAGTATAAATAACTATGATATATATATATATATATATATATATATATATATATATATATATAAAGAGAGAGTGAGAGAAAGAGAGATATAGATAGATATGAAGATACAATATTACATGTATATACAAATATATATGTTTATAAATATATATATTTATATGTGTGTTTATATACACACACACACACACACACACATATATATATGTGTGTGTGTGTGTGTGTGTGTGTGTGTGTGTGTATAGTGTTTAAAAACTAACTACCCTACAAATACATAAAATATAAAGCATGCAATGTGTCAGGTTCCATTTTCTCTTTCCTTTAAATAATTATGTCTGTTTTCCACAACTAACTTGTATCAATGTATTATGAATAGCCCCCATAAATGTTTTATGATGCACTGAAAAGAATAAGTTATGAATTGTTCACCGCGAGAAATGATCATTTCCGCTCGTTTTAATATGTTATTGATATCCTAATACATAATTTCATATTATTAGAATGAAATATACATGTCCGTTATTGATGTTGTTGCAGTTATACATGTTCGCCGTCTACAATAGCCCAATAACACTTACAACGATACCTATGTTCATGAATATGTATGGCAATTTGTTTAAGGTCTCAAGCAATTCGAAACACACACACAAACACACACATATGTATATATCTGTCTATCTATCTCTATATATACATATATATATATACATATATTAAAACTGATTTATACAGACATGTAACAGGTTACGTATATGTGTATATATATATGATGATTGAAACGGCTTGTCATACGAGTGCCACTCCCTCTGACACTGAAATCGAATGAGCCAAAAATTACTTATTTAGCCCTGCCGGCGAATTCACACGTTCAAGCAGACATGACACTGAAAACGGTCGTTGGTATACATACATATATGTACACGCACATATATACATATACATATACATACACATACCCACATACATATATATCACACGCATACATACATACACAATACATAATACGGACACATACACATGCATATACATACATACACACGTGCAAACATACACAAGACAGGCATTGCCATACATACCTATATACACGCATACATACTTATATACACATACACATACATATCTATAAACATACGCACATATACACACATGCATACATAGACATATACATACATATAAATCAACTTACACACATATACAACTACATACATATATGCATACACATACACATACATATACGTACACATATGTATATATGTATATGCATACACTTACCTACATATACATAAATATACATACAGGAGCAAACAGTTCATAAAACATGTTAAAAACACTTTGAAAAAAAGTTAAACACATATTTAATCTGAAAAGGAAACACTTGATAAGTGGATAGTCCTTAATCCGCGGAGTTTCGAAGAAATACATTCCTTCTCATCAGAGGGTAGGAATTAGCAAAATGCGGGATCGGATTTTGCATGCAAAAATGTTTGATGGAACAACAAGGAAGTCAAAGATCTTACTTGAAAACAAAAAAAGTGAAGCAGAGGGAATATGGCGAAGAAAAAGGTGATTACACGTGAACGGATAGTCTGGTGAAAGATAAATAATCCAATGACGGTAAAATCAAAAATATAACTTCAAGAAAGTTAATTGAATTTCCATTTGCACAAGTAAAATCCAAGGAAATCCCGTAATTGGAAGATGGTCCAAAATAATCCAAAGCATTCATACACATACACATATACATGCACATATATGCATACACATATACATTTAGATATGATGATTGTAACGTCTTGTCAGACGAGTGCCACTCCCTCAGACATTTAAAATCCATGAGCCCAAATGCCTGAGGGAGTATCTATACAAAGATGATGTTACAGAGTCTTAGCTTTGTACGACATCTAAGTCTCTCTCTCGGTTCAAAATGCTGGGATCCAGCAACAAGCAAGAGCAAGATAGCCAGAAACAAATTAAACTGCAGACCAGCTTAATGAGGGTACTGGTCTCCCGCTTTATGGTTTTTTAACTTAGAGATTTGCTTTTCCTAGAAAAGGTTGCCTTCACCACGGCTTACGGGAGCCCTCTCCACCCCAATACACATATATACACACACACAAATATACACGGTGCTAGTTGGCCGTTGACCCAGAAAAAATGTACATATACACATACATGCATACATACACATACATATATATGTGCATACATGCACATGCACACACATGCATACATGCACATACACACATATGTGCATATATACACATAACACATATATGCATATATACACATATATACAAACATATATATGCATATACATACACCCAATCATATATACACACATATACATATACATATACACATAGATATACATACATATATCCACACATGTACATATATTACTATATATACACATATACATACATATATATATATATATATATATATATATATATATACATAGATACATATAATGATGGCAGATCAATTATTACATGCTTCCAGCATTTCAGGCCTTCATGCGTCACAACTTTTTCATCGCCACATTACTTTTTTTTTATAAACAAATGCCTGAGGAAGTATCTATACAAAGATGATGTTACAGAGTTTAACTTTATACGACAGCTAAATCTCTCTTTCGGTTCAAAATGTTGACATCCAGCAACAAGCAAGAGCAATATAGCCAGCAACAAGTAAAACTGCAGACCAGCTTAATGCGGTTACTGGTCTCCTGCTTTATTGTGTTTTTAATCAGAGAGTTGCTTCTCCATGAGGGGTTGCCTTCACTACTGCTTACGGGAGCCCTCTCCACCCCACACACACACATAAAAATAAACACATATATACATACAGATGTATGCCAACATACATATGCATGTGCACACACAAGCAAACATACACACATAGACGCACACATATACGCATATACATACACATGCATATACATATGTACACATATATACACATGTAAAATATACATGAAGGAATATTCCAAAAGTCATAAATACTCAATGATCAGTACGACGATGATGGTGATTGGCACGATTAAATGAGTTTAACATGAAAAAAAAAGAAAGTCACAAACAATTTTGGTACTCGTGCACACACCAATCCATGCTGATACAACTCGTGCACACACCAATCCATGCTGATACAACAACGCTACCATCCAAAATACATTCCCAACATGTGAGGAGAGGGTGTTTTGCACGCACTCTGCACCCCAACCTTACAATTGAATAAAAGACATATCATAAAACTTTAATTAAACTTGGAAATACGATTAAAAAAATATAGCGCGGATCAGCAAATGCATCAACACCATCATTTTTAGAAGAGACAGTGACTCGTTGAAGTGCTTGTGCAACTCTACAAATGAATAGACGTCACAATTCGACGAAAAATCCAAACGATCAGCGATTAAAGCGGGTGGACTGTTTTTTGTCCCTTCTTCTCTTGTTCTTTTTCTTTAAATAAAAAGTTTGTGTATAAGACTAACACTTCTGCGGCAGATAATGATGATGTCGA
>NC_136524.1:57375524-57425524 GCF_053919585.1 Euprymna scolopes
TTAATTGTTTTAACATATAGTTGTTTTTTACCAATCGTCATCAAACATTAACCATAGAATAGTATTATAATCTTCAAACAACTTGCAAATTTTCATATAGTTTCGTCCCATATAACCAAAGATATTAGCATTTTAATATTCAATTTGGTTACCATTATAGGTATATATATATATATATATATATATATATATATATATATATATATATATATATATATATAATAAGCCTGGATGAAACGCAGAATATTCAGTGTAGCTTAATCGCCATATATATTTTATAAATTACTAACTAGCTCTACCTACGTATTGAGCACTTTTGAAGTAAATACTTAAAGTTTACGAATAAATCTATACTTTCGTATATTAAATTTGTGTGAGTAAATGAAGTAGTTATATATATACATATGTATATATAATTACTTCATAGAATCACATAAATTAATATACTTCAGCCGAAGTATGATACTGACTGACTAAGGAAAGACGGAGGAAGAGGGTTGGTCTAAAAGATTGTGTAAATACACCGAAATAATAATTACTGCAACAATAGACGAGGACGAAACAAGGCACAGAGACTAGGAAAGAAACATTTGAAGAGAAAAAGCTACAGGTACGATTCATAATGATGACAAAAGAAGACACTAACGGAATCACATGGAAATGCCCACAAAAAGGAAACCTTAACAGAGAAACTGAATCACTAACAACAGCTCCGCAATTAGAACAAACCACGTTAATACAAGGATTGGCAACACCCAAGAAAACAGCAAATACAGGGTCTACGGACAAAGTGACGAAACGATGAACCACATAATCAGTGAATTCAGCAGACAAGCACGAAAAGAGTATAAAAATAGACACCATTAAGTGGGGGAAGGCAATACATTGGCAATTAGGTTAAAAATTGCATCTTGAACACGCAGACAAAATGTACAAACAGAAATCGGCAGCAGTACTGGAAAATTAAAGCCGCAAGATCCTATGGGATATGGCTGTATTTTGCTTTTTTTTTGTTTTTTTACAAGGTGGTCACCACTTATCAAGGCTCGGAAGCCACTCAGGGATAAGGGTTATTGCAAGTACAGTACGTTAGTGTGGAGATTTGATGAAGTATTTACTTAAGGGGGTGGTTCATTAGGAATTTGTTTACGTTGGACTTGAAGACATCCAACTTGTAGTCAGGTGGGAAGCAGGCAGACGGAACAGAGTTCCACAGGCGTGCAGCGTGCCATTCTAAGAAAGAAGCTTTATTCACGGAATCCACGTTTTGATGTAGGCACAGATAAAGAGTGGGGGAAATTTTTCACAGTGGATTCAGCTAGACGAATGTTTTTCGTGAAAGATTGGCGAGGGGGGACCAGGATTGGAGTTCAGACGAGCACCTGCCATGGAAATAACGATAAAACAAGGATAGGCTCGCAACGTCGCTTCTCTGGGAGAGAGGTTGCAGGGTAGAGAAAAGGGCATCCTCCACGAAGCCACGAAGTATATTTTGTACTATGTCAAGGCAGGATAGGCTGTTTTTAGCAGCTCCTGCCCAGATATGGCAACAGTATTCCATCCTTGGACGTACTTGGCTTTTATATAGATAGAGAATTTTATCAGTAGTGAGATATCTTCTGGAGCGGTAGAAGGATCCCACCATCTTTCCAGCGATGTACAAACGGATAAATCCACCCAAGGAAGAAGATCGGATGTCATAATAGTTAAGAAGAAGAAAAAGTCCTTCCAGATTGTAGATTTTGCAGTCTCAGCAGTTCACGGGGTAAAGATCAAGGAGACTGAGAAGCGGAGAAAATGCACGGAACTTGCCAGAGAGCTCAAACGGATCTGGAGAATGAAGAAAGTAAAGATAACACCACTAATCGTAGGAGCGCTAAAAACGATTCCGAAAATCTTTGAAAAAAGAATGGGAGAGATTGGAATCAGGCGGATGGCAGAGAAGATACAACGGATTTCAATAACGAAATCTGCAGAAATATTAAGGAAACCTTGAATGTGGAGACGAACACAATACATAAACTACACACAAACTGGACACAGAAATGGCCACAGATACAAAACAAAGGAATAATGGAAACTGAAACTGTATAATTAAAAAATATCGTCCCCTTTTTTCTTCACCCTGAGTGTCACCATAAACGGGCACTACACTAACTAATGAGGGTAAAGGAGGGTGGCAAAACCGAGATGAGAAAGCATTAGCCAGACCTCCACTGGATGAGTGCAAAGATGACTAGGACCTTGGGTAGGCTTATTGCTAACCAAATTCCAGTGAAGAGTACTGGAAAACAATCGCCTAGATTATGAACACCCGGAGAAATGGTACAAACATTAACCTATACCAGTAATTTAAAAGGGAAATCATAATTTTCTATAGGACAAGGATATACAAGGTGCCTTCAATATTTTTTTAGATATTTTTTACACAAGAATTTAAAATTGTAATATACTCTTGAAAATTCAGTATGTTATTGGTATGCATCTTATAAGATGACTGACCAATTTTTTATGATTTCACGTTCAAATGAACAGCTACAGCAGTTATTGGAATACAAAAATGATATATTGACGCGAGGACACTTTAGAAGAAGGATTGAAACAAAATTCTGTTTTAACCTTTGAAAGATTCCAAATAAACATAAAGAATTCTTCAGACTCTGTTTGGACCATCTCGCATTAATTAAGTGTCAGTTTTTAAGTGGCATGAGAGATTTCAAGGAAGGCAGGTAGTCTGTGAATCATGATAAAAGGTGTGGGACAAGTAAGGAAGTTAGAACACCAGAGTTGATTGGCCAATTAAAGAATTTCAATAATAATAATAATGAATAGAAAAAGAAGAAGAATGATAATAGTAATAATAATAAGAAGAATGATAATAATAATGATAATAATAACAATGATAATAATAAATTTATAATAATAATAATAATAATAATAATAATAATAATACGCCTATGTTACTCATCATGTGTTCTAGAATATATATTTTAAAAACATAATGACCCGTTTACTATTAGACATTATCTTGTACACACACCCACAGACGCACACACACGCACACACACACACACACATATATATATATATAGGGAGAGAGAGAGAGAGAGAGAGAGAGAGAGAGAGTTAGGGAGAGAGAAATAGATAGATAAGTAGATAATACAGTACGTATTCAATAAAATTCATTATACTGCGGATATAATAACGGTTATTTCTTAATACATATGTTATACACTCGATATGCAGATGAAACAAAGCAGTAGTGCTTGATATATATTGAAAGTCGATAAGAAGATATGATATGTAGGTTTTCTCGGAAAATTTAATTCGCACTGTATTACTGTACGAATAATTAGTACAATCTACTCAGTGGGTCGATCCTTGTAATTTTATTTCTAATTTACATAAATACCTCTATGATGCAATTGTGTTCCAAATTAACTATAACATTTACTTGACATTTTCATTTTTACTTAAATTCCAGCCATTATCAATGCCCAAGCAGTAAGGACAACCATATAAAATCAACAGTAGGCTTTTTGATATGACAGGGACGTGTTCGAAATAAATGTTTCTGTCTAAAGCACAATTGACGCATGACAATTGACTTTTGCATTTTAAACTGTAATTCAGGTCATTATATATGTTAAAATAATTTTATAAAAGTAACAGTAGGTTGTCTACAATGCAATGTAGATTAGAATGTATTGTGGACTAAGTCAATGCCGGGAGGTAGGTTAAGTTTACGCGATGGGTACCCATCCAGTGCACGAAATAAAGCGATTTGATTGAGAAATAGATTTCGTCGATTTCGATGACAATAAAATAAGGTAACGTGAAACCTTTGTCGATCATCATTAAATCCCGCAGTACATCGGGTCTCCCTGCCAAACTATAACGAAATTGGGGTTTAAATTGATGCTTACATTTGCTACTGCTACAGCAACGTTTTGTTACAAGAAGTACAAGAAACTGCTTCTTATATCGATTGTCATGGTTAATAGCACCATTCATTTAAACTTGTCTGTCTAATATTCACATGTAACATGAATTGAAACAAATACATAAACGGTACTGCAAAATCTCTTTCAAAGAAAGTGGGCTCCTTCTACCTGGCTAGAATACTTCTGACACTTACCAGCATCTTAGATGTCTACAACGCCAACATTTATTCATGCATGGCGTATGGTGACCACATCTGCACTGGCGCACTAATCACTCGTCTCTCTTTAACCAGAACCCGAAAAGAAGTCTATCTCACAAAATCATCCAAGCTCAAACCCCTGCCCCATCACCGCAAGGTTGAATCTCGGTGCTTGTTTTACATATATTCCGAGGGAATGTGTCCAGATAAACCTGCTGCATTTGTGTATCCTCAGTATAAATACCCATGACTAATCGAACCAGCATCAAAATCACACCTTTTCAATACTGAGCTAACTATATATTGAAAAGTTTTTTGCTCTAATACCCTTTCTTTCTCAGTACTGATTGCCTCTGGGATATTCTATCACAATCCCTTTTTTACAACAGTACCAAAATGCAGAAATTTAAATGTAATGTTAACAAAAATCATGCTGCAAAACTCCCTAATTAGAATGGCTCTATAAATCTGCTTCCTAGTTCAAAGTAACCTCTTCTGTCTTAAAGATATATATATATATATGTATATATATACGTGTGTGTGTGTACATATATATATTTGTATATATATATTATATATATATAGAGAGAGAGAGAGAGAGAAAGAGACAGACAAGCAGACAGAGACAGAGAGAAATGGAGACGTAGACTAAAATTAAGATAGATACATAGAAAGGTGAATAGATAGATAGATAAATAGATAGATAAATAGATAAATAGATAGATAAATAGAATGATTTATAGATAGATAGATAGATAGATAGATAGATAGATAGATGGATGGATAGAACCCCCAAGAACTGACCAGTATCATATCTCAGAACCGACGGCGAACAAGTGGGAAACACGTATACCTAACCTTCTCATTTTTCAATGCTTTATTTTTCCTACAAAGCCACGAAATCCATTAGAACAAGAGAGCAGAACATTTACAAAAAAATGACCTTCTGTCTAACTCTGCCCTCGTAGGGAGTGATAAATATGGATTCATGCTACACACCTATTACTTTAGTGAGCGTATTCCGAAGAAATTGTTTCCTTGTCCAACTCCATTTTTTTTTCTGTCCGTTTTATTTCTTTTACAAGAATTTTGATCGAGCAAACACTGGTCACTTCATCAATCACAAATGTTTTTTCCCTCCCACTCTTACTCCCGTATGACTCGATTTTGGATTTTCTTTTCTGTTACTTGCTGGTGGTATAATTGCTTGTTGTTTTACTTTACAAAATCAAACATGTCAATCATCTATTCAACAAAAACAAACAAGTCGTTCGTCTTAGTACGTAAAACAAGTCAGAAATGTCACTAACAAATTTGGAAACGAGGAAGGCCTCGAACAGCCAATTTTCTTTTAGTTTTCTTACTATTAGGGTCAATCGATTTTTTATCTTTAAAATTAATATACATTCTAAGTTGATTTTTTTTACCCCATTTTAAGATTGTATTTGGTGCTTTTATAAAAATAAATATTTAACTATTCTAAAATAATTTCTGCCTTAACATGCGCAAAGGACGCAAAGACAAATATGTATGCGTACATATACATACACATATACAGCATAATGCTCAATAACAAAATGAGCTATTTATATTAATATTAATTTATACACACATATATATAGTAAGTTTTGAATATATATATATATATAAATATATATATATATATATATATATATATATATATATATATATATATATATGGCAATTGAACTTCACATAATTTTCCGCGTTTCATCCCTATGATAATTTTTTAGACAACCAGTATGAAATGCGGGAATTCTGTGTAGCTTAATTGCAATATATATTTTTTTTAACTTACCATATATATATATATATATATATATATATACATATATATATATATATATATATATATATATATATATTCATCCCTCTGATAAAAATTATAAATAATTACTTTTTTTTAATATATACAGTTAATTCCGGAATCACCAGTCCAAGGTTAAAATTGATGCTGATCGTGGAATTCGAAACACACAACGAAGCCATTTCTGTCTCCATTTGCAAGGAACATAACCCCAGTGCCACCGTTAACCGCAAGGATATTGAAGTTAAATTAAACTTTTATAAAGGCATAAACGTTATTAAATGCGGATATACTGAGATTAAGCAACTGGGGGGGTCGCGATCTCGTACGTGGGTTAGCTGATCAACTTTCACTACACAGACTGCTCAACTATTAAGAAATATGCTTCTTTAAGGTGCAAAACTATTTATGATAATAAATAATTATTTTAGTACCTACACGCACTATTGTTGTATCCTCCCTTGAAAACTTAGAAAGCCAAATAATGTTATAACACATTTAATAAATCATTTTCGAGACATTTGCTATTAAAACATTTTTTTTTCAAAGACGAAAATTTGCTTATTTTCTTCATTTTGTTAATTATATTAATTCCGACTCGTCCATCTTGAAGAAAGTAAAGTCCGAATCGAGGTATGTTGTGTGGTTAGCGTGACTTTGGGATGGAAGAAATTTTTCTATTTTTTCTCGTTTTTTTTACATTTTGAGCTCAATCAAAAAACAGTGCAACTTAGTTGCAATGTAGTTGCAGTGATACTGTGTAGGGAGTTGAGCAGCAAGATGCGTGTTCACATAAAACTTGAACTTATGCATGTTAGTACAGTTGGCGAAGAAGTAACCCAGGAGGGAATTCCAAAGTCTAGTAGTTCTGGGGTAGAAGGCTTTCTAGCATCTGGGAATCTCTACTTTGTAAGGGTGAGATTTTTCTGCTTGTCCGCGTTTTTTTTTTTCGGGGGTATTTACGTCAGGGGGTTGAATTGCTTGTAGTTCGTCGAAGCATATACAATTAAAATACTTATGAAACAGGCAGAGGGGTTTCCTGAGATTTTTGTTATTTAGACAACTTATTCAAAAGCAAGTTGCAGAAAAAAGACTTACTCAAAAATAATATAACATTACACGGTTTTATAAATTTTAAAATTAAACTTATGAAATAATGTTTCAAAAATTGTGACCAAGTACCCTTTCCCCAAATTGCTCTCTCTCTCTCTCTTTCTTTCTTCCTCTCTCTCTCTCTCTCTACACACACACACACACACACACACATACACACGCACCCACACACACACATATATATATATATATAGAGAGAGAGAGCGACACACACGCACACACACACATACACACACACACATATATAATGGTTACCTACGTTACTGCACACACTTACTCACACACGCACAACTTTATAAGTAGTGTCATTTGTTTGTAATAAATGTGTTCATTTTAAAAGCTGTATTACCGGCGAAGCGAACGTCTCTCCATTCTATGATCAGTGTATTTGGGATTGTTTTACTCTTTTATTCATGTTGAATTCACCTATTCGTAACAACCATTATCATCGTCATCATAAATGCTCCTTCATATATATTCTACATGTACGTGTATGTGTACGTGTGTGTGCATATGTATGTATATACGTGTATGTATGAATGTATGTTTGTATGTGCATGTTGTCATGTGTGTTTGTTCTTGCGTATGTATGTTTGTGTGCATCTGTTTGTATGCATGCTTTTATGTGTGCGTGTATATCTTTATTTCGATATGTGTGTAGGGTGGAGAGGACTCCCAAAAGCCCTGTTAAGGCAACCCCTTTGGGTGAAGCAAATCGCTGATTTAAAAAAAACATAAAGCGGGAGACCAGTACCCGCATTAAGCTGGTCTGCAGTTTGATTTGTTGCTGGCTATCTTGCTCATGCTTGTTTCTGGATCTCAAGATTTTGAACCGAGTGAGAGACTTAACTGTCGTACAAAGCTAAAACTCTGTAACATCATCTTTGTATAGATACTTTCTCAGGCATTTGTTTATAAAAATTGTCCGTGGCGATGGAAAAAATGTCACGTTTATTGCCCTGATATGCTGGAAGTATGTAATAATTTATCTGCCATCATTCTATATATGCATATGTGCGTATGTATGTATGTATGTATGTATGTATGTTAATATATGTACTAGTGTATGTATGTGTATGTATACCTATTTGTATACGTATGTATAGATGTATGTGTGTATATATCTTTATTTATTTATTTATTTTTGTGTACATATGTTTATGTGTGTTTGTGTGTATATACGTATATATATTTGTGTGTATGTATGTATAGGTATATGTATATATGCATATATATGTATGCGTATAGGTACATATATATGTATGTGTAGGTATATTTAGGTAACTTTATGTGTATGTATGTATATGTGCATATATGTGTACGTATATGCATGTGAATATGTATGTATATGAGTATGTGTTTGTAAATGATTGTATCTATGTGTATGCATATGTATGTATATGTGGGTGCATGTGTGTATGTATATATTTGTATGTATGTGCTATATGTATTGTGTATGTATGTATGGATGTATGGATGTGTGCATGTGTGTATGTTTATGGGTATGTATGTGTATGTATGTATGTATATATATATGTATGTATGTATTATGGATGTATGTATGTATGCATGCCAAGGACCGTCTTCAATGTCATGTCTGCTTGAGCGTGTGGAATCGCTGGCAGGACTGAAAAAAAAGGTTATCTTCGGGCTCATGGACTTTCAGTGACTGAGGGAGTGGCACTCGTCTGACAAGACGTTGAAATCCTATATATATATATATTTACATATATATGCATGTATATATGTATATATACATGCATATATATACACATATATATATACAAATATATACGCTAACATTATTTAACTACACATTCAAAAGAATTTTTTTGTTTGTATAAATAAAACCTTTATCATACCTATGCATATACATATATAAGCAATTAATATTTAAATATAAATTACATATATACATAGATAGATAGGTAAAATGAATGAAGATACAAATAGAATACACACGCTGACACCACCAGTGTCATCATATTTTAATTAACGCAGACTGCGTATGCATTAAAGAATAAATCCTCTATTAATTATTATATACTACGAGGAATAATTTTCTTGGTAGGCATTTTCGCAAAAAAAAAACAACTAAATAAATACAAATATAATAAAATAATATTAATTTGCGGCGATTTTAAATGCTACCTCTTTTTTTTTTTTAATTTAACTCATTACTAAAAAAAATTAAAATTGAATGGCGAGGAACAACCACGCTTGACTAGGAGATCACTCGATCTGTAGTCAAATGTTCGACAACAAAGTTAAGTTTACAGATTATAATAAATCTGTTTTTATAAGAAGAAATGATTAGCTGAAATTTTATTATCTTCCTTCATCGGTGTAACGCGAAATATTTCCCTGTAAAAAATTATTATTATTTTATCTATAAGAGAGAAAAGCGAATCTTATATCGAATTTTTTTCGATTATCTATACTTATTTGATTAATTGCTGCAGAAAATATATCTAAGAACACTGGCAAACATATAAATTAACTTATGTCAAATTTGCAAAAGATAGGCTCGGTCGTTTCCTTACCCCACATACACACGCACATAAAGGCCCTTTATTTAATATATATATATATATATATATATATATATATATATATATATATATATATATATATATATATATATATAATGGACTCCACAATCCTTTTCGAGGCTGTAGAGTTATAAATCCACACTTTTATACTTATTTTCTACTTTTTTGCCGTAAGTGTTTGACACAACGTCTCACTGCTCCCACAACATCGTTCTTATTCGCCCTCTATGTACATTGGTTCCTTTTGATAATCTAGTATTTACATATATGTTAATGCTTGCAGTATATCTGGGCTTCCATAATTTTCTAGCTGAGGTATTATTTTCAAAGAGTTTGTCTCCATGTCAGTAAGTGTTAAATTACCTTTCATTTTGTCTTTACGCCTGAGGAATGGCCATCTCACACTTCGACTAAATCCTTTCAAATGACTGAGTTGCGTTGGAAGTCGTCTTTCACTCATGCGGTGACGTGCGCGACGAAATTTGGATTTCAATAGAATTGCTTCAATTTTTGATGTGTCACACCCCTCAAATAATTGAGAATTGGAAACCCTGTTCCTCATGTTAAACCACATATACTGAAAAGTATCCAATTGAACGTTGTGCTTCCATTACGGGGTTATATTTAAATAATACTTGATTAGTATCCGTGCATAGAAAATATAACTAATTTTATTTAATTATTTAAAATCAAATATGACAAAGCATTAAATTAACACTTAACGAGCAGGTTAGATTGTAACTTTATCTCATTTTATTTACCTGGGATTGAGCACAAGACCAAGTAATAAAAGTGTTTCTGTGAAAAGAAAATAGACTCGAACTTGACACTCATATTTCAGTCCGTCTCGTAAACCACTTAGCCACCCTCACACAGCCCATTTTATTTATTAATTATTTTTATGTTAATAATTTTCGTTTTATTTTCAAATGTTACATTTTGTGCTCGTTTACAAAAGAGAATCTCATTTCATAGAGAATTTTTATTACAATTTATCCAATGATTCTCCTCATTAAACTCTTCATAAAAAATCGATATTTTTTTTATATTTTAAATGGAGAATTTCATTTCATATAACATTGAAAGCTACAATTAATTTGAGCATTTACTCGTTTAAATGCATATTTAAAAAATAAACATTGCTTTAAACATTGCTTAAATCGGTAATACACTTAAGTTGATTAAGGTGTATTTACTTATATATATATATATATATATATATATATATAATTTAATAACAGAAATATATGTAAAAATATTCCTTGGCTTTGGGAATTAATGCATGATAAGAAATTCATCCTTCACCCTTTATAGATTGGAAGATCAAAATAACCTCGAACACGCGGACCACGTTCCTTTTAAGCAGATAAATCTATAATGTATGGATTCAGAATTGCTAAACTTTACATGTGTATTCTTCAGGAATTTTGTGATGGAACCTTGAACTCTTTATGTATATATTGTAAAATATTCCCTTAAGGGTGTGTAAGAAATGAGACTTATCGAAAACCATCCTTTTTTTAAAACTTACATTTCTACTCAATTAAATAAGTAAATATAAGCAACTAAATGTTAAAAACAAACATGCTATTAATTTTGGTTCTCTTAGACATAAACCGATTAACACTATATAAAAATTATATTTGCGATTTTTGGGAAACATAGAGTTTTTAGAATTACACCAAAATAAAATAGCATAGAAATTAAGACCCCTGGTGGCGTATTGAACGACTCCAGAAGTTTAATTTTTCCTGTAATTTCATTGAAATTAATTATCCTAAACAACTAATAGTTTTAAATATCCGTTCATCTCTAATAATTAAATCCAGTAAATATGGGTATTATTTCCTCATTAAATATCGAGAGGTACTTGATTCCACATGAATCATTAGGATTTTTATATATTAGGACTATGCAGAACAGAGTGACCACGTTTGATGGTCTTTTAAGCTAGATTTCTAATATTTACATGAAACTGCAGGTGTCGATTGACGATAGAACTTATCCACAATTTTATCTTAGTATAAATTATTTCAATAGGGGATGCAATGTTAAGTGATAAATATGTGAAATAATAGCAGATCAGGAATTTGCGATGAGTCAAATATTAAAAAAAAAACAATAAAAATATTGATAATAGACAAAGCCATTGTAACAAAAAGGACAGATTTGAAAAAAAAACAGTTTGGAATTTAGTTAAACAAAATAATTTTATTTACAGTTATTAATAACAAAATAAATTTCACACTACACACAATGCGTCAAGCAAACTACAATATCCTTCTCAAAAGGGTTGATATTTGAAAGAAGTGTTACGTGCACAGAAACGACGGTTTTGTTATATCTAAAGTTTTCCAGGTCGAAAAAAGAAGTCAGTTTATTCCTGGAGGCAGAGATATCGAATGACTTCGAGCGACCAAAGATGCATACGTACTCTGAAGAAGTTTGTTTCTTACATTCCAGGATCTTGAACAGACCCGTTTATACAAAAAAATGTAGAAAGAATACGGAAATGTTGCAAACTCCGAAACACGGATCATTAAACGAAATAAATTAAAAACTATTTATAATCAAAGTGCCATTGTGTTCCTTTCGGAAGAACGTATTCCTTTTACAACGTTTTGAGTCAAGTACCAACCGTATATAAAGTATAGATAATTACAATTTATTAAATAATAATTATTATTTTATACTTAGAGACACTAGTGTCAGCTCATCTTAAAGTATTCTTAAATAGCCTTGATAATTCCTATTTAATAATAATTGTTCTTTTATATTTACTGACACTAGTGTTTTATACTTACGCAATAATCAGTGCAGAATGTGACTACACCTGCCAGTCGGGAGGTTCGACAAAAGCAACGGGACCACTATTGACTCCATTTGTTAAGAATTTACCTAAGGGCTACCGAAGAATTGTCACGGGAATGAAGGGAATTCACAATGAATAAACGCACAAATTGAGCGCAGATTTTAGAAAATCTAGGATGTTCGAACGAGTAGAAATCGTGAACGTTGTGTAAACGCTAGTTGACTGGCTCTTAGTTTATATTTCCAAGACAGTCCTATCCTAAAGTATCCTGAAAGGGCATGATAATTACAGTAATATATAGTAAATAAGTAAGTATAGCAAGTACAGTAATTAAGTAATATATGTATATATATATATATATATATATATATACGGCGTGTGTGTATATATATACATATATATATATACATATATATATATATGCATATATATATAGAGAGAGAGAGAGAAATTGTTATATATATATATATATATATATATATATATATATATATATATATAGAGAGAGAGAGAGAGAGAGAGAGAGAGAGAGAGAGAAATTGTTATTTAAATGTAACTTTAGGACATTATTGCAACACAAATACAACAGGAACACAATGAACTAGTCAATATTTAGTAGCATAGCCCTTCTGCAATTTGACAGCCTGCAATCTTTTATGAATTACTTGAATTAAACTGCAGCAACACTCCTGGGAAAGGGCATCCGACTTTTCTGAAATTTTTGTCCGAAGTTGAAATGTTATCATCGCGTAGCTGTTGCTTGATGTAATGCCATACGTTTTCGATAGGATAGAGGTCTGGAGATTGTGCAGGCCAATCCAAACACGAACTGTCACGCTCTTCCAGGAACCTCTTGACATTGCCAGCTGTGTGAATGAGAGCATTATCCTGCAGGAAGATGGGATTATCATCATAATTCCGACCAAATAGGGTGGAAAATGCTCTTTCAACATATTAATGTACTTGGTCGACTTAATTCGACCTTGCAAGCGAACTATAGACCATGAACCATTGGTACTAATAATGCACCACACTAAAACTGAATCTATTATTGAATTAATATGGGGAATATTTCAGGCATATTTAAAATATATAATGTTCAAATTAGAGGTTTGCCATATTACATTAAAATATTCCAAAGAAACTGAATTACTATAACGAATACACACACACACACACACACACACACACACACACACACACATATATACATATATAAGTATGTGTGTATATATATACACATGTGTATGTATATATATACACACACACATATATATATACGCATGTGTGTGTATATATATATATATATATATATATATATATATATATATATATATATATATATGCGAACAAAACGTTTTTTTAATTAATTTGAGTTTTGTTTCATAGGTTGTTGAGAGGCGGATGAATATTTTAATTTTGTTTTATCTGCTGAATTCATTAATTTTTTTTTCAGGACGAATTCCCAACTTTACATTGTAAACTATTGAACAAATTAGCAAATAAAGGAAAGGGAGAATAGGAACATCTCATGCCGTAGACATCTGCGCGTTAGATAATTCTGGCCGACGTCAAAATGGCGACCGCATTTTGCTAATGATGTGAAACAGTGCCGAGCGAACGCTGAGCACGTGCCGGGCGGGGAACCGTCGATCCCTGACACTTGAGACAATCTGAGCACGCGAGACGTTCTCCCGATTAAAAGACACGTGTTTGCTAGATTTTTTGGCGGCCTCTTTCACAGACAGGCGGTCAGAATCGTTATACTAAGAGGGTGTGGCAAATGAAAATTTTCCGTGCTGTGACACACATGTAATGCCGTGTTTCTTAGGATACAGAGCGTTTGTAAGCGTCTAAGTAAGTTATTCGTGACAACTATACTGTGTCGCATCGATGTGACGCAGTACGATTACTGGTGTCCTTCGTAGAAGTTGTAGGTGGGGAACATCTTTCATATCCTTATATAACTGGAGTTGTCTGTATTCATTATTACTAACTCACACATTATTACTTACTTAATATCAGTCGTAAATATCAGAAAAGACAAACGTGATAAAATGCGTTATAACTCGTTTGTGAAAATTGTTAGGTATTTTGATGAAAATAAAGATTCGTAAGCGTTATTAAATATTCACATAAATATATTTTTTGTGATAGGTGTGCTTGGAAAATGTGAATAATCCAATAGTTCATGCCAGAAAAAATAAGTTTGAGCATCATTGGTTTACGTAATTACTATTTACTTGCATTCTCACGAGGGCAGAGTTAAACAAAAAATTAGTTTACATTGTGGAGAAAATCGAGACCTCTCCCCCTCCCCCCAAAAAATAAAGAAGGAATACTCCGGATTGCTTTAGTCTAAGACAAAAACGTTTGAGAAACACTGGTCTACATGATACTGCAAACATTACTGGGTGTTCCGCGCACTAACCATATTCATTTTTGCGAATGTGGTGCATACATTTCGTGCCACAGGATTATCCGATGCACGTGAATGGACGGAAGTATATTTGCGTGTGCATGAGAGTGGTCACGTGTGCGGTCGTGAGTAAACACTCGTTTCCACGTGAACATATACAAAATGAAGCCATTTATAGCACACGTTTTAAGGGATGATTTCGAAAATCTATTCCGTCGACAAAAGATCGGCTACTTTTACACGATCGACTCTTCTGATGTTAGCATGATTGTTAATTAGTAATATCGGGATTACACGTTACAGCTAGTAATATACTGAAAGAAACTGGAGAAGGGGGATATTGACATAGTAGAGGAAAAGAGATATAAATGAACAGAGAAGGAAACAAGAATAAAAGATGAGGATAGAAAGATAAAGGCGAAGTAGGGAGATATATATAGAAATACAGACAAGAAAAAGTGGTATATATATATATATATATATATATATATATATATATATATATATAAAGTAAGTTATAAAATTTATATGGCGATTAAGCTTAATCGCCATATACATTTTATAAATTACTAACTAGCTCTACCGACGTATTGAGCATTTTTTAAGTAAATACTTAAAGTTTACGCATAAATCTATACTTTCGTATATTAAGGCAAGATCTACCGCAGATGTGCTGACGGTTATATCTCACAGGATTAGTGAATCTCTTGACAAAGACTTCCTTTCTACGGCAATTGCTCTTGACATATAAAAAGCCTTCGACAAGGTATGGCATAAGGGTCTACTTCACAAGATTTCCAGCTACGGTATAACTGGAAATGTTTTCTCAATCATTAAATCATTTCTCTCCAATAGGCTCACAAGAGTAGTGGTCGATGGACAAAAATCAGAGGCATGCAGTATTAATGCTTGAGTCCCTCAGGGGTCAATCCTGGGCCCAACTCTCTTCTTGATCTACATCAATGACCTCCCTAAACACATACCTAAATCATTCGTTGACATCTATGCTGATGACACGACCATCTACGTCAACACATCAAAGGCTGTAAATGACAAAGTTCTCTCTGATTCTCTCTCCTCTGATCTCGAACGCGTGGTTCAGTGGGGTAAGACGTGGCTGGTTACCTTTAATGCGTCTAAAACCAAACTCTTATCCTTACATCATCAACACTCTGATCCCCATCTGGCATCAATTGGGATGGATGGCTCTCGTCTGGGAGAGGCCTCGTGTTTTGACAAGCTTCTGGGTTTGACCTTTACTCCTGATCTGAAATGGAACACGTACATAAAGTCTGTTGCCAGGGTCGCTGGAAAGATGGTGGGATCCTTCTACCGCTCCAGAAGATATCTCACTACTGATGCAATTCTCTATCTATATAAAAGCCAAGTACGTCCAAGCATGGAATACTGCTGCCATATCTGTGCAGGAGCTGCTAAAAAAGCCTATCCTGCCTTGAAAGAGTACAAAATAGACTTCATGGCTTAGTGGAGGATGCCCTTTTCTCTACCCTGCAACCTCTCTCCCACAGAAGAGACGTTGCAAGCCTATCTTTGTTTTATCATTATTTCCATGGCAGGTGCTCGTCTGAACTCCAATCTCTGGCCCCTCCCCTCGCCAATCCTTCACGAAAAACACTAGTCTAGCCGAATCCACTGTGAAAAATTTACCCCACTCTTTATCTGTGTCTAAATCAAAACGCGGATTCCATGAACAAAGCTTCTTTCTTAGAACTGCACGCCTGTGGAACTCTGTTTCGTCTGCCTGCTTCCCACCTTACTACAACTTGGATGTGTTCAAGTCCAACGTTAACAAATTCCTAATGAACCACCGCCTTAAGTAAACACATCATCAAATCTCCGTACTGTACTTGCAATAACCCTTATCCCTGAGTGGCTTCCGGGCCTTGATAAGTGTTGACAACTGTGTAAAAAAAATTTATGTGAGTAAATTAAGCAGTTATATATATATATATATATATATATATATATATATATATATATAATATAAAATATATTTTAGTCATCGACATACAGACCTGTTTCGTTGTTTCACAACTCATCAGTGCCGCTAGACTAACACCTATCCCAAGCCGAGGATCGAACCTAGAACCGTCGTGATGACAGTCGGCAGTTCTACCACTTGACTACGGAATCGGTGGACGCAATTAAACTCTCCGAATGTCTATTTAAATAAACATCCGTCCGCCACTCGTAGAGGGCTCAAACATTTGTTTGTAAACAAACCGCGAGCTTCGCATATTATATTTTTTGTATGCATTTATGTATGTATATATATGTATGCATATATATGTATGTATGTATGTATGTATATATATATATATATATATACATACATACATATATATGCATACATATATATATATACATACATAAATGCATACAAAAAATATATATATATGTATTAGATTATTTACATTATATATATATATATATATATATAATGTAAATAATCTAATATATGTATAAATAATCTATATATATATATATATATATATATATATTATTTTATTATCGTTTTATCAGATGTTTCTGCTGCCGAATCGTATCAACGATCCAGCAACTTCGTCAAACTTGAACAGTAACATAATAACTGAACAAGTAGTGACTTTAAGTTGTTGAGTTAATTCGAGCACTTGCCAGGAAAATAACAATAGGGCAGAGACAGGCTCGCAACGTCTTTTCTGTGCGAAAGAGGAGTCAGAGAAGAGGAAACAGCATCGAGAAACTTTTCGTAGCCAATTTCGAACTCTACCAAGACTGGGCAGGGCGGGCCAAACACCCACTTCTCATTTATGACAACAATATTCCATTTGAGGGCGTAACTGGCTAATTTAATGCCGAATTAACATTTTTTCGTAAAAAAAAGATTATCATTATACAAGTCATTATCTTCAATGCCGCCACAGATCAGTGCCACAGAGTATCAACAGCAGTAATAACTACTACGGATTTTCGCATTTCCTGCTTTCCCAGATTCTATGCTATTAGCCTGACTTAGCACACCCCCCTCCGAAAATTAAGAGGAGGTACGAAAATGAAATATATTCTTCGGTTTACCAACAAATATTTATTCATCCGTGCTGTTTGCTTTGGGGCGTTTTTTTTTTACGGTATATCATCCCTTTTCGGGTTACTAAATGGTAAATCGTGTTATTTGTGTAAACAAAATCAATTTATTAAAATCCCCACTAACTTACTCATAGAGTTATTATTTTTCTACGGCATATCGAATGTTTTTTTTTGTGTTAAGAAAAATTGTAAAAAGCGAGAGAGAGAGAGAGAGAGAGAGAGAGATAACTTGGTGTAGATAGTGTTGACGCTGTGGAATGTTTTTTTTTTGGCATGAAAAGAAAGGTAAGGAGTGAGGAAATAAATTGTAGATAATGTTGACGCCATAAAATTTTCTTTTTTTATGGCATAAAAAGAAATGTACAAAGCGAGAGAGAGAAAGAGGAAATAAATGTTTTTTTCCTTTGGCATAATTTTTTTTTTGCCATGAAAAGAAATGTAAAAAGTGAGTGAGAGAGAGAGTTGGGAAGAATATATACAGAGAGAGATAGGGAGAGAGAGAGGAAATACAAACTGGTGTAGATATTGTTGACACCATAAAATGTAAGAAAAAGGACACAGCAATTTACTCAGAGGGCAAAAGTAGGTATCATTGCGACACCCTATTTGAATGATACATTAGCGTTTGTTTAGCATGCAAATACCATTAATCCAGAATATAGGAATAGTCAGAGCTCAGCCAATCAGAATGAGAAGAATTAGTCTCGGGAGACTTTAAAAACTCAGTCATTTTGGTAAGCCAAAAAATAACGGTTCAACTTACCCATATTTATTTATCCGTGGTGATTTCTTTGACAGCATATTAGCAATTTTCAGCTTATATATATATATATATAAATAATATAAAAGAAAAATAAGATATGAGCAACTTGAACCGTTATTTTTCATTATATCCTTATCACCAATGTGGGCTGGAATAATTATACGCAATGTGCTAACTAATAAAATGAGTAAATGCGTTTCTATCTTTATTAAGGTAGCATCGTAGAATATATATATATATATATATATATATATATATATATATATACCTATATAATATTATATATATATGTATATATATATATATATACATATATAATATTATATATATATGTGTGTGTGTGTGTGTGCTTGTGTGTGTCTGTGCTTTCAGTTCGTAATATATTAATTTATTTATTAATGGTGCTGTTTTCTTACGGCATATTAGCCCTTTTCGGCTGACCCCAGGTCAAATCTAGTAATGTTAGAAAAAATAAAATATACTTCAAGTCATTAATATTTTAATTTTTTATGATGATTGGTGTTGGTTGTTTTGATTTATGGCATATCAACTTTTGTCTAAATAACCCTTGCAAAATCTCCTATGCTTCAAATTATTCATAGTGTAGATTTATGTGTCAGCCGTTGGGTACAGTTGCAGTGCATGTCAGGGGGTTGATTTTATTCGACACCTAGATAGAACCCTGACAGGTGTTACAGTTCAGGTCAGACTGAACCTGGAAACAGTTGTATAATAGAAATTCCCCACATTTCCCACAACTCTCGAGTTTGGATCTCGCAACAGGATTGAATTTTAGCTTCATGTCGTTGGCATGAATCAAATAGATCAGGTTTAAATACGCAATGAATAGAAACGGCCACGAATAACAGAAGGGCATCGGTCGAAATTTTGTATAGGCAAATAGATGTGTTTGATCTTAGAGTTTTAATATTAAGCTGGTGTTATTTCTGTAGTAGATTAGTATTGTTTTATTTTACTTCAGTCGAAGTTCTCAGAAAGCAAGGAGCCCACAACCTGAGCTTAACACTTGAAGTCTATATGAGATATTCGAATGTTCCATTAAAGTTCTTTATCTCTTCAACACAGAGTAAAGAAATTGAGAACATAATTTCCCTCCCCCTAATTAAGCATTCTCTTACGTTGTAGTATATCTTTCATTTTGGTATTTTGGTCTTACTGGATTCCAGGACAAGAATTTATCTAGTCTGGTGGAGTATCCAGCTTCGTGCTATTACTTGAGGTGCACCATTCCTTGGAAAAGCTAATGTGGCTTAGTCATAGTGATGAGATCTCATTTGGCCAGCGAATACGAAATGTGATTTTGAATATTTGGTTAGGGTTTAATTCTATGGAGAAAATATCCTCATGTCATGCTGCTCTGACAAATCGCTGTACAAACCCCTGTAAAAACCTCATGTCATGCTACTCTGACAAACCCCTGTGACCTTAGACACTCGAGGGTAGTGTCTAGTAGTGTCTAGAAGTGTCTAGTAGGCATTCAAGTTCTCTCCAACTCTATCTGTGTGTATCTTTATATGTACACTTATATAGATGCAACTTTGTATCTGTGTGTGAACCCATTTCTTATAACTCCGACACAGCTGAAAAGATTTCTTTAAAATTTATAGGACTTTAGTGTATAAGTCTGGGAGTGATCTTAGTTAAGTTCTGTCTCAGAATACCCCGATAATAACTAATAATCGATAATTGAAACGTTATTTTAATTTATCTATCATCGGTAAAGCTATTTTTCCATGTCGTCGCTTAGCAACAATGATAGAACAACGGGCCGTGAAAATTCTACTGTGGATAATTTGATAGCTTTTTTTGTTTTTGTTTTTTGTTTTTTGCATTACGTGGTCTGTAGGTTCAAATTCCGCACGTACATTTCTTAACGTTTTTTTGTTGATTATCTGCAATGAGTTTTATGAGACTTGAAATTTTACGCGCTTTTCTTCTGTATTTTCTTCTATTTCCTTTTTTCTTTTTGCATTATGTGGGCTGTAGTTTCAAATCCCGCACATTAATTTCTTACTGTTTTTTTATTAACTGGAAAGAAATTTATTTATGAGAGTAGACATTTACGTGTGTTTGTATATTTTATAAATAATTATAAAACTATATTATTACGGTACTTTAATAGAATTTTATAATTTATTATAGCATAAACAAAATCGTAAACTAAGTAAAGATGATTTCTCTGTCGAAATAAAAAAAATACATTTGAATTTCACTCAAAATCATAAAAGTTTAAAAAAACAAACTTTTTTTGACTAAGTTTATTTTAAACAAAGTGTTTGATTATTTTGTTTTTTTCTCTAATCAGTAATACCTCAAGCACTTACAGTAAAAACACGACTTTACATGTTTTTATATTAAAAAAATGGTTTTAAATTAAACATCTCCCCCGGGCTGCCTACTGTTGTTTTGGCCCCTACCCCACTCTCTCAAATCGCCCTGAAATGTTGCTTGATCCCCCCATCTATCCACACTCGGGCAAGGCCGGGTACCTCCGCTAGTATATATATATATATATATATATATATATATATATATATATATATATATATATGTGTGTGTGTGTGTGTGTATATATATATATATATATATATATATATATAAACATGTCCCAAATACAAGATATAAACATACATATTTTGTATATATATATATATTTATATATATATATATATATATATATATATATATATTTAAATAAGGGAGTAGTCACCAACAATGTGTATTTTTTAACATTATTTTATTATTCCGTGTCTTGGTTTTTCATTGAGAATTATGTTTGGATCATTGTAATAATGTTTTTTTAAGTCATTGAAATCGTTTACGTACGTTTAAGACGGTCTGATGCGCCCTCGTCAGAAATTATTTTCAAATGTGTAAAAATGGCGATTTTCAGTTAGTTTGAAGTTTTTCCAAGGAGTGGAGGCTTGTAAGTGTTTATGCTGAATTTTTAAGCCATAAAAAAGCAATAAAAATTCAGCACTAACAAGTACAAGCCTCCACCCCTTGGAAAAACTTCAAACTAACTGAAAATCGCCATTTTTACACATTTGAAAATAATTTCTGACGAGGATGCATCTGACCGTCTGAAACGTACGTAAACGATTTCAATGACTTAAAAACATTATTACAATGATCCAAACATAATTCTCAATGAAAAACCAAGGCACGGAATGATAAAATAATGTTAAAAAATACACATTGTTGGTGACTACTCCCTTACTTAAATATACATCTTTCTTTCGTTAGAATTTATTAACCCAGTTTATATATATATATATATATATATATATATATATATATATATATATTCATATATATACAGGTCATAAATAAAGAAAAGATATAAACATATGTTTTGTATTAATTTTTATACTTACATATATATGTACGCACACACGCATATATATATATATATATATATATATATATATATATATATATATATATATATATATATATATATATATATATTAGCAGGCCGCTCGGCATTGCACGGTTGTTTATTATATTTTAATTAATGCTGATTTCGTACTTATTATAGAGTCAATTCTCTATCGATTATTATCTTGTACTCTCTATCGGTGTCACAACAGCGGAGTAACTATCTTTAAGAGCATATCTGAGAAAATTGACCACATCCTGTCTGCTCAACCTTCCGCTAACATTCACGTCTGTGGAGACTTCAATGTTTACAATGTGGAATGATTAGCCCATTCAAATAAGACAGATGATGAGAAAACGTTCTGTCACGATTTCTCTATTGCTTATGACCTAACTCAGATTGTTCACGAACCCATCCGTGTATCCGACGCTGACGGTAAGTACGCAATCTCCTAGAACGTTTTCTCACAACGTGTCCTGAACTATGTTGATCTTTCCTTCTGTCTTCACTGGGATCTTTCCACCACTTGCTTCTATCAGTAAAGATAAAAATAAAATGTAATAAGTCATCTGATGTACCTCTCCATTATACAGTAGATCGATAGTCTATGGCTGACTGGGATAGCTTTCGTACATTTATATCAAATCAACCTCTGCGTTACATGTTTTAAAAAGATGTGTCCTCAATATTATCATACCTGACAAACTGGTAAATATAGACCACTTCATACACTCTGGAAAATTCTTGCAAAAACCTAGCAGCGGTTTTCTCTAGAATGTGATGCTGTCATTGCGCACAGAAATCACCTTTTTCAATGCTTCCTCTGTAATAGATGTACTGAGACTAATACCGCTTTTATGACTGCCAGCAATCACTGTAAAAGAGTAATGAAGAACGCGAGAGAGAGAGAGAGAGAGAGAGAGAGAGAGAGAGAGAGAGAGAGAGAGAGATTAATCCGTTAAGTCAAAAGTAGCTGATCAGCTGGTTGGTTCCCACCAGTTTTGGCAAATAGCAAACACCGTCCTGAATATAAGTTTGTGCTCTATCCTAACAATCTTCAATGGACCTGAGGTTATTTCGTCAGCATCGGACAAAACCAAACCCTTTGCAAAGAACTTTGCAACTAATTCTACCCTATGCGCCAACCCACCATATTTCCTCTGGTGTCAAAGAAAACGCTATGCGGCATACAAATATTTCTACATGATGTTGTAAAGCTAATCCAAAACCTCGATTCCTGCAAAGCAACTGGTCCTGACAGCATTCTAATTATAGTGCTGAAAAAGCTTCAACAAAAACTAGCTTACATACTTAAAAGCTGCTTAAGCGTTATCTTAATAAAAATTGCTTCTCGACACCCTGGAAAACCTCATTTATTTAAGAATTATTGTGATTGGTCATCTTCCTCTCAATGCAGACCAATCAGTTTCTGTGCGTGATGACTAAGTCGCTGGAATATGTGTTACATAGAAGAGTTTTCAATCACCTCAGCAAAAATGGCCTCCTCAGTGACATGCAATACGGTTTCTGTTCTGCTAGATCTACAGAACATGTGCCAACAGTTTTAGCTCGTAGGATTAGCGAATCTCTCGACGGATGCTTCTTTTTTAGGGCAATTTCTATTGACATCTCAAAGGCCTTTGATAGGGCATAAAGGTCTACTCCACAAAATTTCCAGCTAAGGTATAGCTGGAAATGTCTTTTCAGTTATTAAATCATTTCTCTCTGATAGGTTCATAAGAGTAGTCGTTGATGGGTAGAAATCAAAAGCTCGCAGTATTTGCTGGAATAACTCAGGGGTCCCTCCTGGGATCAACTCTCTTCCTGGTTTACGTCAATGATCTGTCAAATCACATTCTAAGATCATTCGTAGGCTTTTTATGCTGACGACACTACCATTTATGGCAAAAACTTCAGTCCGCACGTTCAACCGGATTCTCTCTCCTCTTATCTTGAACACGTGGTACAATTGGGAAATAGGTAGCTGGTTACTTTGAATACATCTAAAACTACACTTCTATATTTACATCATCAACGCTTTGCTGCTCGTCTGGTATCAGTTGAAATGAATTATTCGCGTCTTGAGGAAGCTTTCTGTTTTGACAAGCTTCTGGATCTGACGTTTACTCCTTATAATAGAAGTGGAACACGTACATCAAATCCGTTGCCAAGGCTGCTGGAAAAATGGTTGGATTGTTCTAACACTCCAGTAGATATCTCACTGTTGATGCAATTCTTTATCTCCATAAGAGCCAAATATGCCCAAGGATGAAGTACTGTTGCCACCTCTGAACAGGAGCTGCTAGAAAGACTTATCCTGCCTTGACAGAGTTCAAAACAGACTTTGTAACCTAGTGGGGATGCTCTTTTCTCCTCCCTACAATTTCTTTCTTACTGAAGAGATGTTGCGAGCCTGTCTCTGCTTTTTCGTTATTTTCATGGCAAGTGCTCGTCTGAGTTCCCATCTATGATTCCCTTTCCTGACTTTCACGAAGAACACTCGTCTAGCTGGAACAGATAAGGACGATATCTCCTTTCTGTCTCGAAAGACAAAGGATACTTTCTGTAGGGGCAGCTGTGTGTGTAATTGTAAGGCAAGGGTGTCAGTTTAGTCCAGTGGACAGGAGAAGTCCAGAACCACTGGAAAAAATTGCCTAGTTAAGCGGAGAGAAGATACAGCACCTAGAAGTCTCAAATGTTCACCCCTTTAGTACTAATGATGTTCAACGTTGTTTAACCGGTGATCCAGCGGGAACCAGTGTGTCAACGTTATTATGCCATATATACAGCTGAAATCACCATGAATAATTCCCCACTCTTTATCTGTGCCTAAACTTAAACGTAGATTCTATGAACAAAGTTATTTTATTAGAACTGCACGCCTGTGTAACTCTGTTCCGTTTGCCTGCTTTCCAACTGACTACAATATGGTAGTCTTCAAGTCCAATGTAAACAAGTTCTTGATGAACCGCACCCTTAAGTAATCCAATTTACCAAAATTTCTATTAGTAACAATTTCGACGATATTTTCCCATTAGCTACCATACACTCATTAAACCTTACCTACGAGTGCCCTCCGGGCCTTGATAAGTGGTGACACCTTTGTAAAAAAAAACAAAAAAACATACACGCATATGGTAGTGCTTTCAAAAGTACAAAAAACACACACAATATTACTTGAATAACCTAAGCTAGAATCGAAACCACAACACAGCCCTTCAGCCTTATCCGTTAGCATATAGTCTGAATCTATAGACAAAGAGAATTCTAGAAAAATATTCCATTATTTACCTATAAATGATGTACGATTTCGCACATTTGAAAAAAAATGTTATTTTTAGGTAGTATTATCAATATGTGAACTTAATCATATATGCATACAAACGAGTATATATATATATATACATCTGTATATATATATATACATATATACATATGTATATATATACATATATACATATATATGTGTATATATATACATATATATGGAGGTGTTTGTGTGTATGTGCATGTGCATGTGTGTGTGTGTGTGTGTGTGTGTGTGTGTGTGTGTGTGTGTGTGTGTGTGTGTGTGTGTGTGTGTGTGTGTGTGTGTGTGTGTGGTAAAATGGCATATGTCAAAATTGCACGAATGGATGAGTAGCGAAAATTGCACAAGAGAAAAATGAAAAACAGAAAAAAATCTCGCGACTTTTTTTAAATAAAAGACAAAAAACATAATGGGAAAACATTAAGGTGTTTGTCTAAGTAACAAAGGAAATTATATCTACATTTAAAGTTGATGAGGACGCTCCGCTAAATCAACTCCTAACAACAAAAATGAATTACATTCAATGGTTTTAGATTTTAAAGTCGAGGGTTAGTCTCGCATGTAGATTTAAAGTAAAATGATGCACCATTTCCTTATAACTGAAGCGTTTTGGAGCTGTTAGTTATTTTTTTTATCCATAAGTCGAACTGGTAAAGTTATTTAATCGCCTCAAAAAATAAAACAAATGAAATTCAGCTTGTATAGCTAAAGAAAAAAAAATTGCTATCCTTTTCCCCCGAACTTATGTTCAGTAGACAAGGATGGCAACTTTTTTGTGGTGTTTGATTTTAAGGTTGGTACCTCTAGTCTTCGCCCAAGCAAAGGCACCCACAAGACAGTGGGGTAGGGGTCGGTAGTGTGCCAGAGCATGTTCACACATCAGTGGGCCATAACGCACTACCTCTGAAATCCCCTACTACTCCGAGATTTCCTACAAGTTTAGCCTGGGTCCGCAAGACACCCTGTTACTGTGTGTGGCCAACGTAGAGGCACTGTGGGAGTCTTGATGATAGAGAGGCTATGTACTGGCAGGGAAGACTAATGCATAGCTGCTCCCTTTTCACCGTGAGGTTAGCCAGCTGGTACGCTGGAAGGCATGTAAGCATGAACGTGACACTAACTTATACCTAACACACTAAACGCATCACATCCCCCTGCCAGATTAAGAATGCGAACGCATACACAGTTAAGTAATACTCCTATAATAACAACATCCGTAGTTTCGCTAAGGTGTTGCTATCTTTTGTGTCTTAGAAAAATTGCCAAAAGCAATGTTGAAAATTAATATATATATATATATATATATATATATATATATATATATATAATAACTTGCTTTTTTTCAATCGAGCACTATCAGAATTCAATTTTAATGGCTTTTATATTTATATAGTTTTTACCTGGAATATATATATATATATATATATATATATATATATATATATATATATATATATATATATAAATGACTATGACGAAAAAGGATCGGTCGAAAATTATGTACCTGTAAAAAAAGTTTTTTAAATTTTTTTTTCATAATATTATTTTGTATTCCTGCACGTCACCAATTGAAAACGAATAATGAAAAGTTATAAGTGTTTATACTTTTCGTATTCTTTTTATACATTTCCATTCATATATATATATATATATATATATATATATATATATATATATATATATATATATATATATATATATTTATATATATATATATATTTATATATATATATATATATATATATATATATATATTTCAGGTAAAAATGCTTCAGGTATTTAATTGTTCTCATAGTAAAATATTATGTCAGACCCTTTTAGAAACTCTTTTCTTCTTGTTAAGCACTTTGCAGTTTAAATAATTCGGTCACCTTAGCTCGTATGCGGAGATCTATATATTTTAATCAATAGATCACTTTGACAGACTTTAAAACATTTAAAAATAAATATTTAAATTTCAATGATATTTCTCGAAGTTGACGTTGGCCGTATGGATTGCTAATGAAGTCAGAGCTGGCTTCGTTGTCGGGTTCGAATTTCGTGACCGGCGGTAATCGTGACACCCTGCACTGATGATTCCCGGAAGGATGAAAAACTAGTGTCTATAGGCATTTAATAATTATTATAGTAAATACTTATATATATATATGTATGTATATACATGCACACACACACACACACACACACACACACACATATATATATATATATATATATATATATATATATATATATATACATAAACCGAAAACTTCAAACGCGAGTGCGCGCACACTTACACACACACACACACACACACATATATATATATATATATATATATATGCGTGTATGTGTGTGTGCGTGCGAAGATAACATTGTTTATGAGTTTCGTATATTTTCTAGTCACACCACGCTCTAAAACAGACACGTGAGCAAAACGAATGAGCACATATCGAGAACCCTACAGGAAGGCCTCAGTAGTTGAATGGGGATAACAATGGATGGTGTCTAAGGTCGTTTCCTTCAATAATTACAGGAAACCTTCTAAACCACTAATAGCTACGGTTAGCAATAAATTACCTGAAAGTACTCATTTAAACTCCTCGGCTTAACGTTCACAGGAACACATACATCGAGAGCATTGCCCTCAATGTATCTGTTTGGGGCGACTGCGAGAGAGGTGGGCTCTCGCTACACTGCTAGAAAGTTACTTATTGTTAAACGTATCCTTTTTCGCCCATGTATGGAGTATTGCTGTCACATTTGGGCTGATGCATCTGCTACCAGTTTCTCGCTCCTTGCCAAGTCTCGAAAGATATTCGCCAACCTAATAGGTCCTAAACTGTTAACGCAACAAGCAGCAAAATCCAACCACTATACACTAGAGATCCCAGATGCCAGAAAGACTACTACTCTAATAACAGATAGACTGGAATGTTCTGCTTCCCCAACTGTACTGACATGCAGAAGTTCAAATGTAATGTAAACAGACATGTTGCTGCGAAACTCCCTACATAGTATCCCTGCAAATTGCCGGCTTATCCCGATGCTCCATTCCCAGGGCATATCGAGAGATAATCTTCGATGTATGGCATCGCTAATAGCGGCGCAATTGACTAAATAAAAAAAAGGTGGCACAATCTTGCAAAATTTAATTTTTTGTTTAGTCTTTGATTTGCGAGCGGTTATCAGGTCTACGTCCAATGTTAATGGCAGCCATGTTTTTTTTTTAAATTTTAATTTAACAGTGTTGACACACGGTTTGTTTTGAATAAAATAATGCTTGATAATATGTTAAAACCCCATACATAAACAAAAAAGACTTATCCACGTAGACAGAATTATTTTTCATTTAGTAAGATTAATTTGTTGCATTCGTTGTTTTTTTACCCATTTTTAGTTCTGTTCACAACTGTTAAATATACACAAGGTGCATGTTTACATTGGTAATCGTTTAAACCAACAAACTTCAAGTGAAAACTTTACTTATGTGTCATGTCGAAATTAGTATTAATTCCAAAAATTGCGATAAAATATTTAGTAGAAAAATAAATACAAGTAAAAATATAATTTATCGATCGATCGAGTTTTATCGTATATTTTGTTGTGGATTTTTTTTTTTTATTTATTTATTTTCGATAATTCAGCATGATGACCTGACTTATCCCCCTTGACTTAAATGGACTTAAATCGAATAAAAATTTAGGGCTCGTTAATTTTAAACCGAACGTAACTACGTCTGATTTTTTGCTAAAAATGAATCTCACACATCATCTACTCGAGAAATGTTTTTTTTTTTTTTTAACTCATACTAATTCCGGTATGACCCATAAGTACGTAATGATATATTTCGCTGAAATGCGTTTGTTTAAAAGATCACCAATGTAAACAACCCCCTATACAAAATAGTCCACAGAATGTTTGATAATGCTCGGATGATTTGCTGAGAAAAGTATCGAAATTATTACAATCGACATAGCCGCGATTTTCTCTCTTCCCTTAATCGTTTTCCACACCTTTTTTTTTTGCCAATATTTTTTCTCTCCCACTCAGAGAAGCCCTATCTCACAATTCGACAATCATTGCTATCCACCGTCTCAACCCCTCATCATCTGTACCAATATTACTAAAATTTACGAGGCGATCGGCGCCGCCACCATCGAGAAAATGTAGACGCAGCTGACGCAGCTGCAAGTATTACAAGCATGGAGGGATATTGCTGATGTATTTGCCGACAAGGTTTTCGCAACGACCGTGTTTCTCATGATAACGCGACAGAATTCTAAAAGTCACCACCCGGTTTGTCTCAACGCCTTGCCCACCATATTGCTTCTCTCTTTAATTTCCCCCCCCCCTCTCTCTCTCTCTCTCTCTTTATCTTTTTCTCTCATCCTCTTCCCCTCTTCTCTCCTCCTCGCCGTCATCGAACGGCCAGTCACAGTCATTTTCAATCTATCCCCGTCTATTCTTGTCCTACGACTCTACCGCCAATACCATAGGACTGACCGGACCGGTTTGTTTGCGCTGCTCGCGATGGACGATGTTGCTCTACCTCTATTAGACCTATTCCCCGTCACTCCCGTTCCTCTCAACCCACACCGACGCCACTCAAATCCCTAACCCATCTTGCTTGATTGACTGGCCACACTTCCGTGTCGCCGTCCGTCCCCTGTCACTCTTCTCGCTGAACAGAGGCAAGGGTTAGCGTTCGAGTATATGGGGAGAGGGGGGATCAGCGAGATAGGGTTATATAGAAAGGACATGAGATAAAAGCAAATACATTGATATTATGTCAACAACTAACTGAGGACAGGACAGGCGGTTGCACCAGAAGGGAATAGTTACAAGGGAAACTCGTTCACGATTCATTTCTGGCCTCGCTGACATGACGAAGTTTTTGCCTATAAACCCTCTCTCGGTTCCACTACTGTTTTACAAGGCAGCGAGAAGATTGTGGCTGTTTAAATAGGAGCATGTATATTTCCGCAATAACCCATGGAATAGTGGATAATGTACATGGTAAAATTCAATTGTAAAGTTACACTCTTCTTGAGGTTGAAGGTTCAATCCTCAGTGCGGGTAATGCTCAAACTACTATTGCGAATTGGTTAAGGCGTCTTCCAAGCCATGGTTGACGGAATAAGAAAATGCCACACCTGTGGATTAAATAAAAAGTTCCGTTCGAAAGTTCCTACAGATGTCTCAAGTTGACAGATATGCTCTCTTAGTTCAACAGCAGGTTAAATCGACCGAAACGTTGTGAAAATAACACTAAAGATAGGAAGGGTAGTCCAAAACATCTAAATTAAAACTGATCATGAGAATAAACAATTTAGTTTTAAATCTGTACATCTATAAAAGTGAGAATATGTGTGAGGACACTTCTCACCGTATATGCTCAACGGTTTTTTTTTATCTAAAGACTTGTAATTTGGCATATAGGGTATTCAGACACGAGGAAAAATTTTTTAACCGTATTCTCTTCGGATTAAAAGGCTGCTAGGAGGTTAAATCTGAAAAATTGGAACTTGACAGTCATCAGAGTTTCATCTGTTTGTTCGATGTTTCATGAATGCGCATGCGCGGTCGTGATATATGACAGCTTCCTTTTGTTAAGAATAAGTAGGTTAGAAAACATATTTTAAAGATCCTGGCAAGCGGATGTAATGGTTACTGTACTTGATTCACTGTCTTTACGATCTCAGCTCAAGATTTTTCTTTTTTACTTATAAGAAGTGAAGTTTTTTGGTTTTTTTTTACATAGGAATCACCACATTATCAAGGCCATGAGGCCACTCAAGGAGGAGGGTTAAAAAGTGTACAGTAGAAATTGGACATTATAGTAATCATTAGTAATGAAAATTTGGTAAATTTGATAACTTATATGGAACGGCTCATCAAGAACTTATTTACGTTAGACTTGAAGACAACCATATTGTAGTCAGCCGGAAAGCAGGAAAACGGAAGACAATTCCACAGGCGTGCAGTTCTAAGAAAAAAGCTTTGTTCATGGAATCTACGTTTAGATTTAGGCACAGATAAAGAGTGGGGAGAATTATTGATAGTGTTTTCAGCTAGACGAGTGTTTCTTGTGAAAGTTTGGCGAGGGGGGACCATAGATTGAAGCTCATTCGAACATTTTCCATGAAAATAACGATACATCAGAGACAAACTCGCAAAATCTCTTCTGTGAGATAAAGGTTGCAAGGAAGAGAAAAGGACATCTCCTACGAGGCTATGAAGTCTATTTTGAACTCTATTTAGAAAAATGATATATAATACTCGCATGCATATATTTTAGTTTTTGTCCGTTTTTTACTTCATTTTTATTAAAGTAATTTAACGTCATGTTTAATACCTATGGCATTTTTGTTTATAATACTTTTTAAATCTGCATTAATTAACATATAGTGTTTATGCATATTTTACGAGCGGACATCTATAAATTATAAAGTCAAATCACACCAATTGTTATCTATATATTATTACGCTTGTCGCTTCGGCCGTTATCATGCTGGCCATCCCTAAGGTGAAATGGGAATATTCAAAATGGCTGATAAATATTTAAGGTTAATAATAAAAAAAAATAAATTAGTGTCGCTGTAAAGGAAAAATCTAGGCACATTCTGATTGGTTGATAAAAACACTAGTTACATTTTGATTGGATGAAAGAGATCTTGCTTACAAAGGAAAACTAAAAAAAAACATGGCGGTTTTAAATTTCTGTTCAAATGTATCTGCTGGTTTAAATACTCAAATAATATACGTGTTAACATTTATTTATAAAAAAGTTATGGAAAGACATAGAACTAAAACTCAAATTGTTTGTATGAGAATTTTTAAGAATACGAAGTGTGGTATTTTTTTTATCGGATTTTCAAACCAAACTCAATTTTAAGCCATCTTTTGTTTATTAAATTGTTAGGTGAAAGTACAGAATTATTTTTTCGAGTTATATTGATTTCATTAACACAGTCCTTTAAGGATTTTCTCGTAATGTTTCTAAAATATTAAAATATTTAAAAAAAGCATAACTGTTTGTGAATCTATGTTACAACGCTATATTAAAAATAGTATTTTCGAGTGAAATTCAATTTTTACGATATTTTTGTTTATTAAATTGTAAGGGGAAAGTATAGAAAAAGGTTACAAAACAACCTCCCTCTCATGTTAAGAATGGCTTTCTAAATAATAACGTTATTATTTCAGCGCAGTAACACAAGTGCATAAGTACCAAAATTTGATATTGTTAACATCTACTGTGCTTTATTTTGATAATATAGAAGGAAAAATATATTCATGCGGTTTTTTCGGTACTTTAGTCTGTCTTCGGTAAGTGGAGGAGAAATCCTTCCAGACTGAGACAAGTTTTTATTTTTGTTTCTATCCAGAGTGGCCCGTTTTGGGGAGCGTGATTTTCCCCACATTAAAAACCGACCTTGTCTCTAACTTTGCTCTTGTGAGGAGGTAATTAAATAGGACTAAGCCAGCCATTTTAATATGTTTTAATAGTTAAAAAAATATTTGCTTTTATTAATTTTATTGAGAAAAATCATTATATTTACGATATTTAGTTTTATAACAAAAATGATTTAATAATTTAATGACCAGTTAACGATACCGCAATAATTAACTGTATTTAACATAAGGCTAGTTTTTTTACATCAACACTTTTATTTGAGTTGTCTCCGCTCTATTTATTTCATCAGATTTCATGATGGCCGACGAAAACACTTGGACTCGCTTTGTCGTAAAATTTGATTTAAAAAAAAATGCTTATATATCTTCGTTCTGTAAAGATTGCCTACATCATGCGGAGTTTTCTGTATTTTAGTTACTTTTGTTTACACCGATTATTGCTAATCTGAATAAGCATCCAAAATTCATGTCATATCAATTTGTTCGAATACAATCAGCCATATCAATTTTTTTTAATCGTTGAAGAAAAAATTGGAGAAACAACACTACATTCACAGTTTTATAACAATTTAGGTCAATTATGATTAATTAATAAGTAAACTTAGCGGGCATTTAGTAAATAGCCCTACCTCTAACTTCCACAATTTACATTTCTTTTCACGTTAATCTCATCGATTACGAACTTAATTTTCAATTTCAAGATTAAAACAACAAATTTGAAACTTTTTCATGTCCGGGATCAGTTTTCAATTATAACTCTCTACTAAATTTAACACCTACTTTGTGACCATCACTTTTATGTGACTGGTAAATATTCCCATCCACAAAAAGGGTTTGAAAAGGAACTTTCTTAACCCCCCCTCCAAGCCTACCCTCTCTGTATTACCTATTCAAAAAATTTTAACTATAAAAAATTGTGAAAAAGAAACCCATTTTTTTTTAAAGAATTTGTTAGCAAATTGAAGTAACCACTCCGAGAATGGATTTTTTTTTTTTACAAAATTTTACGTAAAATAATGAGTTACATGATGCACAGACAAAACTTCTTGTGGGCATGTCATGTCTATACTGACATATTCAGCTTTCAAAAATGGCGTGTTAGTAATTTTCTATTTAAGCATTGGAAAAATATTTGTATCAAATACGATGCTAGATCCGTTGAATTGCCGGATGTTTTACTCATAAGCAAAAATAAACCTGTTTTCATTTTTATACAATTATAAAAATTAAACTTTGTATTTAATTTTTTGTTTGAAACGAATATTTTGGGAATTTCCCCGATGCTAAAATAGGACATTACTGTGATATTTATTTTCAGCATACTCGAACACTTGTAGCAGCCGTCATCAAGTTGGAAAGAAAATAAAAATTCTCCCCAACCCCCTTTTTTTAGATGGCAATATTCATCGGTCACGAGAGATGGCTACAAAGGTGTTCAATTTAGTAGAATTGAAAACTAATCCCGGACAATACAAGTTTTAACGAATTCAAACGTTTTGTTTTAATCTGAAAAAAAAAACAATGTGCTGTGTGTTAGATTTTCATTACAAAAATTATATTTTCTTAATTAATCCTTTTTAGCTTTAAAAGATTGAAAAAAGAATTTGCTAAGAAATTGTTTCAAATTCGTTATTTGTTTTACTCTTTTGTTCATTTTATTTATAATGTGTTTTAAAACGTTTCAACCACCGTGGAATTTCCATGGGTTCTGCTAGTTATACTTATTACTGGTGATTTTGGTGTCCGTATGAAATTTAAACTGTATTATTACTTTTATTAATAATGATGATTTCATCTAAACAAATTACTTAACTTAATAATGGCGATTTGCTGTTTATCTGAAACCGACACTTTACTATTAAAAATGGAGATTTTGTATCTGCTACCGAGAAACCAAAACTATACTAATGTTATTGCCAATTGATATCAATGTCTGCCAAACAGAAGACCAAACCGTACTATTACATTTATTACTAATAGTGGTTTATCCGTCTGAAATCGAAGTTATATCATTACTTATATTGCTAATAGAGATTTGCTATCTGTCTGTCTGAAACCGGTTGATACTATACACGACACGTTCCTCTTTAAGCATGGATTATATCTGATATAAATGTTCAGAAGCTATCGGAGTCAGTCATATAGTATCGATGTACTGTACGATAGAGAAATACATTTGAGTACCCATTGATAATTATTTATCCTTATTGAGACGACTGAGTGATCAGTAGAGTGCGGTGGAGATAGAATGCAGAATAAGTTATTGTTGATATTAACTCGCTATAAGTTCTAACCTATGTTATCATTGATGATTTCTTACTGATAAAAACCGATGGTGTTCCCTGTAGTCAAAGTGACAAATGTGTCCACATTTCAAATGAACTTCAACTTATTCGATAACAATTGCAAATGATTCTTCGTTATCACAAGATCCACTTTACATTGATTATTGTTGGTAACGATCACTGGTCATATCTGACATTGTGGGTAGCAATAAGCTTTTCCAAGGTCATAATGCTCTCTGTATCTTACCACTTACTGTACTATTCTTCATATGTTTTTGAAGCTTCATTGCTATTCTGTGTAGTATCAGACACATTTGCTTTGTGGTGAAAAGTTCATGAATTTTCTTGCAGCTTCTCTTGGGGGCTCGTCCGGAATGATTATCATTTGTATCACTAGGAGTTATTTCACAGATCATCATCAGTAATTATTCACTGAAAATAATCAGAGGTCTTCCCCGAAGTCTGCATGACAACAAGTCTTCCCAATATTCAAGTTCTCTCTACTTTTCTCGATAACTGATTTTGCATTATTACAACAGCTGCGTGTCATTTATTCTCACTTGAAATGACTATTGGTCTTCACTGACATTTGGGTGAAAATAAGATTTCGTAAACCCATAATCATCTTTGCAAACTATAAGTCTGGGTAGTACTTCCATTCTTTGGTATTTCGATCCTCCTTGACCCTTTTCGCTTATTGAGTGTAGGGTCAGTCGATAACATTACCGTTATGAAGTAAGGAGATAATTAACTTACAAGTTTTTGGTTTCAGTTTTCTTGATTTTATGTGTTTTTCTCTATTTTTTGTTTTATTATTGTTGTAGTTTCTAAGTGATTAATTATCGTTTATAGCTCATTTGGAGTAGTTTCCGCATTCGAAGGGGTTGTTTAAAATATTGGCTGTTTTTAACGTTACCGCCAATTATTAAATTTCAATCGTCCCCTTAATGTTGATTTCTCCTAGTGTTTTTTTCAAGTTATTTGGGACTATTGTTCATGCTCATACAAATATTAGTACAATATTGATTTTTCCGTGTTCTGTACTCAGTTTAGTTCTCTGGTAAGTTCCGCGTATTTATTTCGTTTTCTCCCACTTTGATCTTCACGGTGTTGTTTGCTGAGACGGCAAAATCTACAATTTAGTAGCATTTTTTCTTCTTGTAATTTATTACAATGTCCGGCCTTTTAACTAAGAGTTTATCTGTTTGTATCTCTTTATACCAAACGATTTTATGGTTAAGTTTGTGTTTGTGCCATTTATCCGCATGTTCGAACTGTACTCCTTTTACAGCTGTCAGACCACTGTCTTCCCTACGTAGGTGTACTTGTCTTTATATTTCTATTTCGGCTAGTTTGCTGCATTCACTTATTATGTTGATTATTGTTTTGTTTATTTGTCCGCAGAGTCTACATTTACTATTTTCTTGCGTTTTATCTGTTTGAGCTTTAATATAATTAATTTTACTCGCGTTGTTCTGTGTAGCTTATAATTATTATTCGTTAGAAGTTTTCACACGGGTCATCATCTAAGAATGCTCTTTTAAAATATTCTGTGATGTTTTCTGGAGCCTGCGTGATAAGAAATCTCGTATTTGGATATCCTGACTGAAGATCCTGGCTGTATTTATTAGCGTCTTTAATTCATTCTGGGTTTTGGCAAACAGTTTTAGATTATCCATGTACATTACGTGATTCATCTCTCACCTATAGCAGTGAACTTGTATCCGGCTGGGCATTTTCTTAGTAGATATTAAGAAGCATCAGCGCTACGATGAACAGTAGTAGTTGTAAGAATACCCTTGGAAGGTACCTCTTTGTATTTTAATCTAAGTTACGTATTGTTTATCAGCTGTCAATTTAAGTCAACATATTTTCAATGCACTTCTATCAAATTTATAATCTTACAAATGTATTTTACAAATGAATGTACAAATACTAGTATTTTGTACATTCTCATGCATCATATTATTCATGCTTGCGGGATCCTGTTATACGCTTTCTTGTAGTCGATCCATGCCATAATTTTTTTAAAATAGTTTTTAGTTCCTTCAGAATCCTTTGATCTATGTATTCCTCTTTTCCTTTTTTGGCATCCTTTCTCTTCCTCATGAAGTAGTTCGCGGTTAAAAAGGGAATAATAAATGTGTTGATGTAAGTCTCTTCCATTGTAACATAACCACTTATAGTTTTCGGATTTTACAATAATAACGATTATAATAGAACTGATTTAGAGCTTTTAGTGCACAATCGTGGGAAATTCACAATTGCCTTCCTGACTCCATTTGTTTGAGCAATGATCCAAACCAAAACAACTAAAAATATAAAGTCAGCCGAGCTTTGAGATGGATAATAATATTTAGATACTAATACTGTTTTATTATAAAGTAATTAATTCGAGAGAATTCTAATGAATTATTATTTTGGGTTCACTGAAAGCTGGGATGACCTTAGAAGTCAAGGACCAGAATTAGCCTCAAGTGAGAACTTATTGTAAGTAAATTGCATGATTGCATAACGTGTAGCACTGGGCAATCGATAAAGAATGGATTATTACCTGGTGATTACATACCCACAAGCTTACCCTGTATAACGACGAGAAAATGTTGGCTAAACTAACTCCCAGCTACCGAAACCTCTCCTCCCATCCACTCGCTAACTCCACTTTCACTGACCACCAGGAGATGGGAATACTAAAAGAGAGAAAAAACGTTTGTCGCAGATGGATTTTTCTTCTTTTTTTTAACTCATTGTTATATTTATCTGTAAATATGTGCGTTGTTGAAAAAAATATATTCGGAATTTAATTCCACTGTATAATACAAATACTTTGTAGTTCGATGTTTTATTTGATGCTATAATTTTGTAAAAACAAGAACTGACGACTGGAATTTTTATTCATTGTCTACGAGATTAATAACCTTGCTATCAAGCTGAACAGTTCTCTTGACTTATTTTCTTTCAGGAGACAGCGTGCAAAAGGGCACCTAGCGTAGCGCCGGGAACAGGTGTACCTGCATATCTAAAAGAAACACAGCGTCAGGCGCGTGTCCCACCTATTTCCCTGGAGAGTTTGAATTGTTTTACTTTGTTTTGATTTTTTTTAATTTGCGGATCACTCGAAAAAATTAATAACCAGAATTACGCGTCAAACTCTATCATCGTATAGACGATCAAGGCCAAGCTGCTGAACTTTCTTTGGAAGTTCACAATTCGGAACCATCTATGACTGCACTTACGTACTAGTGAAGACTTCTTGGAATGTTCGTCGGGATACACTATTTTTTAAGAAAACAATGTTATGGGTCTGTAGTTATTAAGGATGGTTCCTTCCTCTGGGTTTTTTTTGCCGCAGTATGGTTCCACTTTTGGCCATCTTTTCTGACACGAGTGCTTCATGAATGCATATTCTTGGGTTCTGAGTTAGACTTTTACGTAGTGTGGATTGGTACTCTCAAGTTAGCCATTTTTTCTTAGGTTTGTGTTGTTTATTTTGTTTTGTTTTTGTTTTGCTGATTTCATTGTCTTTTCCTTTTTCGATTTGCTGTTACTCTCCTTCCATGTCTTTCAGCCATTCGACATTTATTTTATGATTCTGTCGCTCTTTCTATATCTGGCTGTAGTAGCGTTTTATTTCTCTCGGGCCCGCTTGTTTTGTTTGCGTTTTTCCCCCCGTTAACATTCTGATAAAACTGGGTTTCATTATTTTCAAAAGTCCTTTTTTATTTTCACTGTTCGGATTTGTATTTGCATCCTCTTAATCTCTCCTTTCTGCTGCTATTTTTTGGCCTCAATTCTTCCTGTTTCTTTTTGAGCCCTTCCATTGTTCGTCATATTTCAACTATTTTTATCCTTTCATCTTGTGTATCGTTTTGACTACTTTTTTAAAAGTTTGTTGATCTCAGTTTCCAGACTCAATTCACACCTAGTTGCGGACAAAGTTTATGCCCATATTTTGAGCAATGGTGTTTACCCTAATGAACAGAAAATATGCCGTTGCGGATTGATGGGTACAAAGAATCAACCAATGATGCATAAGGCAGTGCTGCAGGATGAAAAGGGAAACAAGGATAATTTGACTGCAGCAGGTGTCGATTACAGGAAGACGTACGATATACTCCCTCTTCAATGGATCCGTGAAATGCTGTCAATGATAAAGGATGCTAGAAATGTTATGATGTTTTCTTAGACAAGTATGCCCCATTATGAAACGGTTCCAAAGCGGACAGTTAGATAGTTGGATAGGTCTCATTGACAAGGTCTCAAATATGTGACATCGTAAACTTTTCAGTGCCCATGGAATATAACAAGTGAATGAGATGTGTAGCAATTATGCTCTGTTGACTTTCGAGCTAAGATGTATGCATGGTGTAAAACACAATTAATTCCAATCGTAGTTTATAGGTGAGGTGTAATATTAAGTCGTCTGGAATGACACTTGAAAAAGAAAAACCTACGATTCCTCGATGTGTTGGACAACCTTTAGACTTTTACTTAGGAAAACCCTTGATTTTTAAAGCTGTTGGCTTGGAGTCTATATTAAAGAAGAATAATCTGAGCATGAATGTCATCTTTTTCCAGGGAGACTTTATTAAACGAAATCCAGATTATTATTACTCTCCACCTCTTTCGATTAACTTTGGAAATGAAATTGTGATATTATAATAGCCGTTTAGCACAAATTTTTCGTTGGTAGCGATTATTAGTGTTCGTTACAATTTGGGTAGCAATAAGCCTCCCTAATATCCCAATACTCTTTGCACTCATCCAGTGAAGATCTGATTGGTGTTTTCTCTTATTAGTCTTTCTATTTTCATTGGGCCCTTACAACTATTTCGTATGGTGCCAGTAGATGCCGATACTACATTTTTTAACAGTGGGTTCCTTTGAATAATAAGTTTAAGGTTTTTATTTTATTTTATTATTCCTTGTTTGGTGTTTCTCTATCTTTTTTTTTGTTTATTTTACTTCTTTTGTAGTTTCCATATGTCCAGTTAGCGTTTATAATGTTTGTGCATAAGTTTCTGGGTTCAATGGTTTTATATGATATTTCAGCCGTTTTATATCTTCCCAGCCACCCGTCTGATTTCAATCTTTCTCATTCGTTTTTCGAAGGTTTCAGTAATGTGTCTAGTGCTCCTGTTATTATTCTTGTTATTTTTACCTTCTATATCCCTTTCAGCTCTCTGACCAGTTCCGTGCATTTGCTTTCCTTCTCCGTCTTCTTGATATTTACCAAAAGGGTTTCGGGAACGGTTAAATCTACAGTCTAGCAGAACTTTTCCTTTCTGTTTAAGTATTATGACGCCGGTCTTCTTGCCTGGATGGGGTTATTTTATTTTATTTTTTTGTGCGTCCGTATCCCATAGGATTCTGAGATTTCCGTTTTCAAGTATTTCTGCCAGTTTATGCTTGTACCATTTGTCTGAGTGTCCAAGATGAAGTTGTTTGCATAATTTATAGTGTATAACCTTCCCCATTTGATAGCGTTTATTCTTATAGTCCTTTAAGTTAATTTGCTGCATTCCCTTATTATGTGATTTATCGTTTCGTCCCTTTTTCCACATAGTATGCATTTGTTGTTCTCGTATTATTATTATTATTATTATTATTATTATTATTATTATTATTATTATTATTATTATTATTATTATTGTAATAGTTAATGCTTTTCCAGTAAGTGTTCTCACACAGGTAATCTATTATTGTAATGGATGTTTTTAGTTGGACTTTTTTTTCTTGAGTATCAGGCCAATTTATTTGACTTTAGAGGTTCAAGCTGTATTAACACTATCGCCGTTCCCAACGGGCAATCCTTTTGCAAAATTGTAAACGTAATTGTCTTGCCAATCTGATTAAGCTATTTATGGTGGCTTTTTTGTCATGTTTCCAACCTTTTCAATTCCAATAGGAATCACCTTGACTCTCATACAGTTCGAGGTGTTGATATATTGTTGTTTCATAACATTTTTCACTTTATGGCGTTCTGTCAAACTTATTTTTTTAAACATTCAAATTATCTCTTAACACTTTCGTTGTTCCCAACAGGCAAGCCTTTTTTAAGATTGTAAAATAAATTGACGTGTCAATCTTCTTCTTCTTCTTCTTCTTATTATTATTATTATTATTATTATTATTATTATTATTAATATTATTATTATTATTATTATTATTATTAATAATAATAATAATAATAATAATAATAATAATAATAATAATAATAATAATAATAATAATGCTTTTCCAGTAGGTGTTCTCACAGAGGTAATCATTAGTGATAAGTGACTGATATTCACCGTTGGAGTCCAGGTGACAATAAGTTTCCCAAGATTCCCTGGACTCTGCATTTCTTTCAACAAACTTTTGGAAATAACAATTCTGAATTTTTCGACGATGGTTGATTCTTTGTATTACTCGTTTTTTACCGGACTATTGTTCTCACCTTGAGTTTTACTTGTGCAACGTTTCGGTTGATTTTGCCTATGACCTTCGTCATGCGCGTTAGTCGCCATCCTTGAAAAGAAAGGAGAAATGTTACTGGCTCCCTGGTGTGTTTTTGTTTTGTTTTTGATTTTTTTTCACCGTGGTTTGTATGAAAAAAATACGTTTGATAAGAGGAAGGTAACTCTAATAAAAATAAAAAGGGAGATAATCCATGTCACATTTTATTATAGTTATCTCCCCTTTTACAACTACTTTTTTTGTCACATACCAAAACCATGGCGAAGAAAAAACAAAACAAAAACATCTTCTAGAGGAAGAAACTATTAACTTTTTTTTTTCTCTTCCATGATGGTAAACAACATGCCTTTTAGAAATGAGTGTGCATTAATTGATCATTTATTTCTTTAAAGTATTCGCCAAGATAACAGACATCTATAAATAATGGATGTGAGTAAGTATGTGCTTATAACTAGTCAGGAAATTAATTATTATAAACATAACCGGCATTCAAAATACAACTTTCGTATGAATTTTGTTGTAATAACTGATTTATATATTTATTTAAATTATTTCCTGGGACAAATTAACGGCATTTATCTGAAATATGTCACAAATTATATGAGACTTTGCAAAATTTTAAATTAAGTTCTGCGTCGATCTAAAATTTTTAGATGTTAAATATACATTACATTGTTTTATTCAAATATGGAAAATTGTTATGTATTCTTTTCTACATCATTAAGTATTTATTTTAAATAGTCTACTGTGTAAATTAAATGCAAAATCTAAATTATAATTCCTGGGTCGTAAAGGTTAATAACTAATATGAAAAAAAAAACGAAAAGATATAAACAAAAAGAGGAATTAAGTTTATTGGTAGAACAACGAAACACAAGTTCTTAATTAAGGTATACAAAGGCAGCTAAAATAGGAGTGTTAATCAAGGTGAGGCGAAAAAAACCCGTTGGTTTATGGACACTTTTAGAAGCGACAATAAGTTTCGTGTCAGTTTACGATAGGACAGTTAGGAACAGTTTACGACATTTAGGAACAGTATATGACAGTTAGAAACAATTTACCGACAGTCTTAGGTTTGCGACAGTTCAGAACATGATCAGTTTAACACAGTTGAATGAAATTTGTGGCTAGGAGCAAATAGAACTGAGCTCACGAAAATTGACGAAAAGGAAGACTAATTTGTGGACGTAAGCGTGTAGATGGTCAATGGTGTCACGCTCATGGTACAAATCATATTTACAGAATGTGCTCGAGTTTTGCCTTTTGTTTTTTGTTTTATTTTATTTTTTTATACGTGGAATCGTGTTCGCCGCCTTCCTCAGCAGTCGCCATTGTAAGAGATAACACCACGGCAGAAGAGAAAGCGAAAGAAATGAAGAATATGGAAATCGCGTTGAACTTATCGTTTCCTGTCGGTTGTGGAACCATGGGTTTTTGCATAACCTCTAAGTTCGCTATGCGTCTATTTTAAATATTCAGCTCCACACTTTCGGTTAATAATCGATTGCTATTCAATTATGCTACATTATTATATATTCCTTTGAAATTCCCGATTAGATATTTATTTGAACTAGTATGCGTCATACATTGGATCAATTAATATTATACATGGATTCCAAAATATATTACACTTTTATAAAATCTTGAATTTAACTTTGCCTGGTTTTATACTAGCGGGGGTATCCGGCGTTCCGCGGGTGTTTGTAAGTGTGTGGTGCTTAATAAAAAAGAACCCGGGTGGGGGGGTAGGATCGAACCCGAAGCCCTAAGGCGAAGTTTGAAAATAAAATCGGCCAGCCAGAATGAGTTAGTGAAAGATGTTTGAATTTATTTAAAAACGAAATTGACAGGTGCGCGGCCGGAAGTCGTCGAGCGTTACGACGACGACGACGAGGAGGACGACGGCGACGACCACGACCACGACCACGACCACGTAGGTTTGTTTGTTATAAGCGAAGTAAAAAAAGAAAACAACGTTAACACGTAAGCGGGGGAAAGTACACAAAAAAACTAACCTAAGGCTTACGAACGATGAAAACAGAAAAACGAACGCATGAAAAATGACTTAAATAAGCCTGTTTCGATATTAAAATTTAAAAAATCGGTGGGTACCCAGGTGTTTTGGGGTGTCGCTAAGAATAAGCGAAGTAAAAAAAAAAAAGCAGAAAAACGAACGTTACGTGAAAAATGGCTTCAATAAAGCTGGTTCAATATTTAAATTTAAAAAATCGAAAAAAAAAACATTTCACACAAAGATTCGATCCCAAAACGTTTAAATAATGAACAAAAGGTCTTAACCAACTGAGATAACGTGACATATATGAAATTTGTTCGGTTTTTCAACTATTTAAAGTACATCAGGTCACGATGTCATCTGACGCATGCGTAGACTCGGTCATTGTCACGAGAGGACCGTTTTTGTTGACCCCCCCCCAGTCGAAAATTGTCGATCCGGGGTTAAAAAGTTAACGTTTTTGGCCAGTTTTTCGATATTTTTCGAGAAAAGGATGGAGCTTTGATGTGATACTGTGTTTGTGAATTTTCGTCGCGCCTGTCGAAAGTTTTTATCAGACATCCAAACATACACACACACATACATACATGCATATATTTTCGCTTATATATATATATATATATATATATAGATTTATAAATTAAAATGTAATATGGAATATAGAGAAATAAAAAGGAACAAACCGTATTATGTGTTCATCAACGTTTCGTCTTTATTTCGAGACTTCCTCTGGATGGATGAGATTAAGAAACAAAAAAATACCAGTACAAAATATTTGAAAATGTTTCACGTGCACAGTGTGAAGCAATTCTATTTCAGAAAAACGGAAAAAATACGTTAGAAATTCAAAAAGGAGAGGGGAGGCCTGGCGCTGTTAAAGAGAGGGGAATTTTAGTGACGTCATATGGTCGTTAATGTAATTTGAAAATATGAACGCAGTTAATATTATTACTGGGAAAAAAGATATATCTGTTGAAATTCAAATATAGGTTTGTAACAGAAATGAAATGAGTGTGTTTTATGTAATTTATTGATTGAGATTATGTATTAATTATTACAGGGGGTGTTTGAATGGTGTGAGAAGGTTAACCTGTTTCTACAGTTAAATAATGTTCTTTTAATAAAAGTTTACTTATTAATGGCGCTATGTTATAGAAACCTGCACGTTGTTTAATTGTGCTTGAAATTGCGATAAGCGCACATTCAAGAAATCTCCGGCGCGGTTTATTTGAAATAATTTTAACTACTTTTGCTTGTTTAAAGTCAAAGGTGTGATTATGCTGCAATGCACACATAATACGGTGTGTTCCTTTTTTATTTCTCTATTTTTACTATTTCCATTATTTTCATCAATATGGAATATGTGTGTTGGCGTCCAAAGGTTAAACTTTAGTATGCGCTATCGCTTCGTAGGTGTTCGTATTTGGAATTCTTGAGACAAAAATTTTAAATAATAAATATTTCATTGATAACTTTGTCGTAAAGAAAAGTTATCAATTAAATGTTCATTATTTTAATTCATATATATATATATATGCTTATAGCTTTATATATATATATATATATATATAAAGCTGAATGTATCTGTGTGTGTATGTGTGTGTGTGTGTCTGGTCATGAATAGGCTCCTATATGGATGACTACTATAGAAAACTGATCACATATTATGATAGAAGATGTATCGAGACGCAAGAATGGGTATGTTTGATCTGGCAGAACGATGGTTCATTAAAATTGTTGGGTCTGCGTTCCCGCGTGGTCCACAAAGTATGGAAAGAAAAAATTAAGAAATTAAAAAAAAAAAACGTTTACAAGTGTGTTTTATATAGATGTACATAATAATACTTTGATAAGTATGTTTTAACTTTAATAGGGATGGTATAATAAAATTGTGGGGTCTGCGTTCGCGCCTGGTCTCCATAGAATGGAAATAGGCACAGACTTTAATAAAGACTTTTCATATATATCTGCGTAAGTATACTTTGATAATTATGTTTCAGTTTGAAGAAATATGGTACAATAAAATTATGGGGTGTTCGTTCGAAAATATATGACAAAGTTTAACAAGGTTTTTTTTTAATATAGATCCACAGAATATTGTTATAAGTGTTTCAGTGTGAACAGGTATGGTATAAAAAATTATGGGGTTTATCTGTTTTCTTTTTACTTTAATCATATTTTGCCATGAAACCATGAACAGAATTACTTGTTTTTTTTTAATTCCATATTACATTCTCGATCATGCCTGATGGTCTCTCACAAACTATCGGTGTGAAGGAGGCGTCCTTCTTTTTCTTTTACAGTGGTAGTGTCCTGCTATCCATCAGTGTCAAATATATTAAAAAAAAAACTTAAAGTGCGGTTATAAGTAAACTCATTTCTTTTAGATTATACACAAACAAATCATTACATAATACGCACAACTACATAACATACTGAGCACATATACAGTAGAACCCCGGAATTCGGCATTAAAAATTAGTAACAAAGTACAGTACAGTATAAAATACACATGTATATAATAAAATAACATTAAACATGCATGCTGTAAGACGGGGCAAATACCGTAACCAGGGACCGGAAAACATTGTATTCCTCATCGTAACCTGAAAAAAACGTATCCTAGGGCCACTATATCCCAGGGATCACGGTATATGTATATATATGATGAGTGTTCCAAAAGTAATGCCTCCTATTTTTTATTTGCCTGAATGAATCAGAGCGGATTGTAAATTATATTGTTATAATGACTGTACTTATATACACTAATAACTGACAGTTTTATTTTTCGGTTTCAGATATTGAAAACAACCTCTGTCATAAACGTGCGTAAAAAGCAGAAATACGCCATTAAATTTGGAAAAGTGTATTGAAAATAAAGGTGACTATGAAGATAAATAAATTCTGGAACACAAAATGTTACTCGTTTTAATGGCACTACTCTTCTATTCGTAGCTCTTTAACGTATTAGTTTTTAAGTTAAAAGGTAGAAGGCCTTAATTACAGAAATGCACCATTGAATGCCTCTATGCAGAAAAAAAATTGAACCGACCAACATTTAACAGCATTTGGTCAACGTTTACTAAGCTGATTGACGTCAGTACAATTATGAGAAAAGTTGGTAGATTGCAGAGTCGCGACAGAGATGTGAGTGACAAAGCGCGCTTTGGACATTTACATATGAGACATCAAAAGAGGTTGGCATTGAAAATTATGGTCATTATATTGAAAGATAAATTTTGGAGAACGAAAGGTCAGTCGTTTTAATGTTAACACTCCCGTCCTCGACATTTTAGTTTGTTAGTTAAGTAATAGGATGCCATACTTTTGGAACGACCCTGGCATATACATATCGGGTGCATTGTGTTGAAAAATCATTTATACCCGCACATTTACGCATATACGCATCCACGTATACACGCCAAAACACATATGTTATCTGTACACGCACATTAGCACATACCTACACGCACACACATACCTATAAAAGACTGGGATCATGAAAACTGTATCGAGCCCCATTCTAACTTTATGAAAGCAATGACCAAATTTAAAGAGTGTGCCGTAAGATGTACTGAAGATGCTCCAGACCGGTAGTAGAAAGTGACTCACACGGAAACTCAACTCATGCTCACGGAAGCCAAACCTGTACTAAGATCAATAAATATAGATTTTTACATGTATTCCATAACGATATAAACCCATTAAGGGTATTAGGTAAGTGAGAACTGTTCATAACATGGCATTTTGAAACCTAATGCTTCTTACCAGAAAAGTAGAGAAGATGCTAGGTAACATAATAGCGGTGCGACGTCCAGCGATAGTTATATTAGGAGCGAAATAAATTATTGAGGCTGTTTGGGGGAACTATAATGGTTTTTGTGATATGGAAGGAGTATAGTTTGCATTATATAATGCATGTATGTATATAGTATACCTGTCATAGTAGGTTTAATGTATGTGGACAGTGTCTGCGTTTAAATTCTCAGGAGAAATATAGGGTAGGTTGGTTAAAAGAAGTTCCTTAATTAAACCTATGTGTATATGTGTTGTAAGTATGGAAGGTGTTTACATTATATTAGCGTGTTTGAATATGTTGTTATACACACACACACACACACACACACATATATATATATATATATATATATATACCCGTTCAACTACACTTTTCACGATAAATCTAGCACCCCGAATTAGATAGAATCGAGCAATTGCATCGACAACGTACAACGCCAGCCCCAAAGTGGATTTTTATGTACTGCATCTCATCAGTGACGTGCTCCGACATAGGCGCGAACCCAGGTCGTCACACGCATGAAGTGTGCAATACTGACGACTTAACCATATGGGCCACGGCGCAATCTATTGGCTATACCTCGATTTTTTAATTCGTATATTTTTATCCAGTTCTATATTCTACGGTGTGACAAGCAACGCGTCATTCAACTAAGATAGTTACTGCTTGTATGCAGGCGATAGATATCACATCTACAAACATTAACTGAAATTAGCCGACTCCCCAGACACGATTTCGGAAACAACCTATTTGTTGAGGAACATCACGTCCCTACGAAGGATGAACCGCTTTTTCTACACATATTAAGCATTAAGAGGAGATTATAGATAGATATATAAATACCCGTTCACATACACCTTTCATGATAAAACTAGAACCCAGAATTAGATACAATCGAGCAATTGCATCGAAAACGGTCATCGCGGACAACGCCAGACCCAAAGTGGGTTTCGATGTACTGCATCTCATAAGTGACGTGCTCTGACATGGGCGCGAACCCTGGGTTCGCGCCTATGTCGGAGCACGTCCGATGTCTGGCGTTGTCCGTTTGAATGCAATTGCTCGATTCTATCTAATTCTGGGTTCTAGCTGTATCGTGAAAAGTGTATGTGAACGGGTATTTATATATCTATCTATAATCTCCTCTTAATGTCTAATATATATACATACATACATACATATATATATATATTAAAGGGGGTATCTGAGATTATGACAGAATTTAAACGGACAATAAGTTAATAGAAGTAGTAAGAGGATTTATGTGAAGGGTTGAATTATATGGGGTGCATAGTACGAAGATTTTAATTGAGTAAGCTAGACGATAAACAGATAATGGAGTACTATCTTCCTTCACCACACCTCTCTCCAAAATCCCTACTGCTCATATTCAAAAAGTATACATCCCACTTTCTTTCAAAGTGGAAACCACACCCGAATATCTTTAAAAAAAAACGAATGTACTCTTTAATCTTTTTTTCAATATCGCTCTTTTTTCGTGCTTGGATTAGGTTGTCTCCTTGAAATAGGATTCCACTGTAACAGGTATGCACATATGTAACCAATAATGTTTGTATAATATATATATATATATATATATATATATATATATATATATATATATATATATATGCATGTACCCAACATAGACACACATTTACATGTCTTTATATCAACGCTTATCTCTACGGCCATATGTATGCAGTGTTCCACAATTGGACAAATGCACTGATGCGCTTTGATATCAATGTGTTCAAAAACGTTAATAGTTGGCCGTCTATGGATATGCATATCTGCACCTTTATTAACATACAACCAGATCTATATCTCCTCATATTGAATGCACACTCACACACATACACAGCTAATTATGTCGGATACACAGCTTCCAATATCTTAAATACATGCATTTACATACATACACGAGTCAACATATATACCGCATCATTAGCATGTTCATACTCATCTCTATAGTTTTATCTACGAAAATATATGAATACACTTATTTAAACGGCATTATTATAGAAGCAAGAGTTTATATTTCATCATCCTTTCTTTTGTTAGTTCTTGCAATTCATATTTGTCGAAATCCACCAAAGTATAAAATATTTAAAAGCTCAAAATATTTCAACATAAACTAAATGGTCCACCGACAGTAAACTGAAATCACTATTTCACTTACTTTCAATGAAATAGACGTTCTTAAACTAAAGCCGCTTTTAAGAATGTCAGCAGTTACTGCAAAAGAAGTTATAGAAAACGCAAGAGAGGCATTTGCTCAGTCTGTCAAGTCTTAAGTAGCTGAACAGGAGCTTGGTTCCCATGAGTTTTCCCGTATAATAAACATGATCCCAAATAGATTCGTGTTTTCTATTTCCAACATCATCGATGTAGCTTTTGTCATCATCTGATAAAGCAAACACTTGGCTACAAACTCAGTCCGGATATTAAGCACTTTTGGTTTCCCGCGCGCGGGAAACCCCTTAAAAATGAAATACATCAAAACAACTTTTCTTTCAATCAGTGCCCGAGCTACCTCAATAAAAAAAATTAGTCGCGACGGACAGGCTCGAACGTAACACGCTATAGAGGGAAGAAAAGAGAAAAA
>NC_136524.1:57428024-57538024 GCF_053919585.1 Euprymna scolopes
TGGTTCGAGCCTGACCGCCATAGAATGTAAATATGTCACACAGTTTAACAAGGGCTTTCAAAAGGGTTGAGAGTCCACAATAACACATTAACTTCAATCTTTCACGTTAGCTTTTATTTGTTTGTTTTTTTAGTTGAATCATATAGTGTCGAATAAATTCACCGCATAAATTCACGTTCTTATTAAAGTGAAAGCCAAAAAAAAAAAGTCGGAACTTTAGACAATTCTCGACACAAATTTTGCATAACTCTGTTTTTTTTTCGTCTCCACTTGCACGTGGCGCTCTTTCGAAAATAGATAAATAAAAAAATAGGAACGTTACTTGTTATCGCGTCAAAAGAAGGAAAAATCATGCTCACGTGTCTTTATAAAAACATATATAACCATTTTATTTTTATTTATATATCTGTTTAAGCTTTTTTGTCAGTGTACTAGAAGGAATCCAGTTGATTACAATCCTTTCTGCGTGTTCTTTACATTACAATAGTACAACTCCGAATCCGACGGCGCAATACTACACCGTTCAATACTGTAAAACGTAAACTAAGCTGTTCTGCTTGAAAACGGCGCCATTTTCTTCTTATTCATATTTATATCGATTCTTTGCTTTAAAAAACTGAAGTGTTTACTTTTTTAATATCCCATTTTGCTGTTTCGGATTATTTTACTAAAGTAAGTAAAGCTTCCTTATTTTTCAAAACTTTTTTTTCTTTGTTTTTCGATATTTCGTCGATATTGTTTAGTACGAGTGTTTAGCAGAAAAGCCAACATACGACTGCCTGAAAAAATAAATATACAAGAAATAAATGTTACCATAGTCAATAAAAGTTCAGTTCATTTTTTTTTTGTTTTGAAATAGTTTTTAATGCTCTTTACTTGAAATAATTTCAGAGAAACAAAATTAAAACGAAATTTGAGGCGATAACTAATGAATTTTTATATAAACTACACATGCCATAATCGAATATTCCTCAAGCACAAAATAACGGAAAACATTAAAATATGTTTATAAATATTCCTTACGTTGACGGAACTCTCTTAAATTGTGTACACCGAATGCTCAGGTGCCCCTCCTTCAAATTAAAAACGGGGCTCTCCATTTCCAAGTCGCTGCCATTTTGATTTTTTTTTTTAACCGGTTCGTGAATTAAAAAAAAATTTTTTTATAAACTACTTTAAAATACAAACCAATGAACTTTTCTACCATAAAAGTAACTTTTATTGGCAATGGTAACATTTATTTCTTGTATATTTATATTATTATGTATATAACATTTTCTCTCTGTAAGAAAACATCATTTTATTCGTCACTCTTGGCTACGAATGGAAAAAAAGTTGATATAAAAATATATATTTTCACGAAAATTATCTTTACTTTCATCATATTTTGCTTACACTGAACATGCTAATGTTTCAGACAAGTGGTCTGTCATCACTATAAGTCGACGTAATAAATTTTGTGTTCCACTGAGAGGTCTGAACTTTTTGACGGCCAGACTTGATAGATATAGTTATATTTTATATAATCATATATATATGTGTGTGTGTGTGTGTGTGTGTGTGTGTGTGTGTGTGTGTGTGTGTGTGTGTGTGTGTGTGTGTACACATAAACAATTATGACAAAGGCTAGGTAGACAGCTGTTGACATCGGAAGAGCTGATTAAGCACTTCGTGAAAACTTACGAAGTCCCAGGAAGTTCGTAAAAAAACAGAAACAAGTTAGGAAACCAAACGTAGTAAATCCCTGTATTCAGCAATACGGTTAAGGTTGTAAATGCAGATGACAAGCGAAAACACCAGGAATTCTCACCTGATATTTCACAGAAACCTACAGAAGAAATAATCGGTAAACTTTCAATTCCCAGTGATGATTCCACATTGCATAGTACTTCACTCCTCTTCCTGCTAGCATTGATAAGCTCAAACAGATAATCAATTCGAGACTTGATAATGTTACGTGAGACATGTCATAGCGTGTTTGGCAGGAGTTTAACTACTGACTTGACATGCGTCGTGTCACAGGTGGTGCACGCATCGGACATTTAAGAAATCTCTTACCAGAATATACTTATGATCTTTAATATAGAAAACCTTTAAAATTTTCATAATAATGCAATTTCTCTTTACAATTTCCAAGCAATTTGTTTGAAAACGATGTCACATATACTTTGAAAACGAAACCATATTTTATTGAATAATTTGCATGTGTAAGTAGACAATGTTATATGAAATCAAATGGCTAAATATTTATTCATGTTATCCTGACTGGAATTCAAAATAATACTGTAAATTGACAACCGGTTTTCGTACACTAATACAACACGGGATAAACATGTGATTACCAAGGTATATCATTCACGCAGCTATTTACAAATACACACGCATGTGCAGACGCGAACACAAGCACCCCCACTCTCTCTCTCTCTCGCGCGCGCACATACATGTATGAAAATTTGCATACAATAACTGTTGCTTGTACAGCAACATTGCTTCCCACGAAGCCTTAGTCAGATGATGACTCTTGGTTAGGGTATCGTTTCGATGTCGAAGCATCATTACCACTATAGTGCCCCAGTAGTATCTCACGATACGACCAGACTTTGTTGGATTGTTGTCATTTTGTTGGATTGCCATTTCACGATGATGCAGATTGAGCCTTGTCTTGTATTTTCTTTATGTATTTTTTCTTGTCTGACAGGAAAAGACCGAGATAATTAAAGAACGTTGCATTAGAATTCACGATAGGAAATACAACGTTTTTTTTTTTGCAGACATTTCTGACACGTTCTTCTCGTAGATCTTCCTACTCACGTTAGTGTACTCAGTCAAAATTTTCCTGAAATGGTACCGTTAATTAAACGACACAAATGGATGAAATAGCGATCGCATATATATATATATATATATATATATATATATATATATATATATCATGTTCAACCCTTACAAAGCATATCACCACTTGGACGTAAGGGGCTACTATTTGGGGCCATGTCTAGGAGAGATTAACAAGATATTTGTTTACGTTACATTTAAACTTCTGCATATCAATACAGCCAGGGAAGCCGGTAGCAAGAATGGAATTCCAAAGTCTAGCTGTTCGAGGGCAGAAACTTTTAGAATAGAAAGCTTTCTGGCATTTAGGCACAACAACAGTGAATGAGTGAGATCCTGTTACTAAGCGGGTTTGTCAGGGATATGTACGTCAAGGGGGTACAAGTGAAACAAGTTCATCAGAACACATTCCATTAAAATATTTGTAAAACAGACACAGTGATGCAATATTGCGGCGATGGGACAGGGGATGGAACTTAGTTGACAAAGTGGGACCGATTAGATTGACAACTCTTTTTTCAACTTTATCTAAGAGAGAGAGAGGCTAGTGGTAGATGCACCAGCCCAGATGTGGCAACAATACTCCATGCATGAGCGAATGGTGGCCTTGTAAAGGTAAAGAATACTCTCAGGCGTGAGTAGTCTTCTAGCTCGATAGAGGGAACCCACCTTCTTTGCAGCGTCCTTTGAAATTGTCCTCTATGTATTTGTTTCAGTTTATATTGCCCGTAAATGTTAGACGAGGAGTTTAAAGGTAGAATTATCAGGTAGGCTGCTATTTGTCATGGATATAAGGGGTTGGAGAGGTGTCTTGTAATTGTTAAAGGAGAGCAGCTTAGTTTTACTAGCATTACATTTTACCATCTATTTGTGGCCCCATTCCACTATCGTCTGGAGGTCATCTTTTAACAATTCTGCTATTGTCTTAGATTTACGTACATATTTTCCTCCCTCATGCATATTATAGAGCGTTGTATTATCAGCAAATATACCCATCTCAGACACAATATTATCAGGGAGGTCGTTAATGAATATCAGGAATAATAATGGTCTAAGGATCAAACCCTAAGGCACTCCCGCATTAATGTTATGCTGCTTGGATGTGTGTCTGTCAATGATAATCTTTATGCTTATATTGTCTAAGAAGGATATAATTTAATTTAGTATACGTCCAGTTATACCGTACGATTTAATTTTCATTGACTGTCCTTTATGCCAGACTTTGTCAAAGGCCTTAGATATATCAAGGACTACAGCCCTAGCTTCGCCCGCCTTATCCAGTACATGCTAATAGCGTTCAGAGATGACCGTTAAAATATCTACAGTAGAACTACATTTCCTGAATTCATAGTTTGTCAGAGAGAAGATTTGCTTTGCGAGGTGGTGATTAATTAAAGTCTCAAAAATTTAACCGAAGAGGGGCAGGAGACTAATGGAGCGATAATTGAGAGAGTCTGTTCTTTCACCAGAATTCTTGTACACTGGTACCACAGAGGCCATCTTCCAGCTATTAGGGAAGCAAGATTCAGCAAGGCATTTATTGTAGGGCTTGGAAAGTATGGGGGCTAGCTGGGCTGAATAATTCTTAATTAGTAATGCAGGGATGAGATCAGGCCCACACGCTTTTGAGGTGTCTAAGTTTTTTTATGATATTGAGGACATGAGAAAGGGTGATTCATCTAATGTGGCTTCAGTTCGCATAGATAAATTTGGGAGGGAGTTGTTTATTGACTAAGGTGGAGTTGGAGGCGAATCGCCGGGTAAGCAGTTCCGCCTTCCCCATTGCCGTGCATGCAACCTTCTGGTTATTGCTCAGTGGGAGAATTACTGATTGCCCTTTATTCAATACCTTATTATAAATTTTCCAGAAATCATGAGTGCCTATCTTTTGAGATTCAATGCGTTCCCTGAATATTTCAGCGTGCTTTCTATGGCTGTTGCTATTTCACTCTTACAATGATTTCTAGCATCTACAGATGTTTCCTTATTTGTATTTAAATTTGAGTTATGACGTACAAACTAGAGGAATGCAAGTTGTCTTTGTGAAATGGCACTGCACAATCTGCAGTGAACCATATATATATATATATATATATATATATATATATATATATATATATATATATATAGAAGAGAAAGAAAATTTAAACTGTAATAAGTTGAACTGATTACTCCAAAAACAATTTACAAAGTGCTTATTCCGCAGAATGTAAAAGAATGCTATTCTTATTATTCTTCTAATCAGCTGATAAGAATGCTATTCTTCTCATCAGATGACATAAGAACGCTATTCTTATTCTCATTCTCATCAGATGACATAAAAAAATCAGCAAATTATACTTGTAGAAATGTCAGAATTTGCTAGTTAAGGCATTAAGTGAATTTATTGTAGTAATAAATTGCCAAATAAAAACATGAAAATATATTGGATATGTAAAAAAACTAAAATAAAAAAATGCGCATAATATTTCAGTTTGAATGAAACTCCTCTAGAGTTCATCCAAAATACAAAATAGTTCTTCAGATAAAATGTATTCCAAAATAAGTCCAGCGTGACGATGCATATACTCCGATTGGAAAGATTTCAAAAATCCGATTGGAAAGTTTACAAAACAGTTGAAATAATGAACAATTTCCGGGCAGTGCAGTAGTCCAAAGAGAACCCTGTCTCTTATCAAATGGGACCTAATAGTAAGAAGAGAGAAATCCAAAATGAGAACCTTCATCATCGGCTTAAAAAAGAAATTCGATGTCATTATTAAAAAAAGAGTAGGATTGATGATTATAATTTTTTAAGTGTTGCAGAATCATAGCTAATAAGGGCTGTAAAAATGTCATGATGATGATAAAGGTAACAAAATAATAATACATACACATATACATGCATATATACAGATATATACATACACGCACTCACACACATACATACTTATACATCAAAAAGCATGATGATGATAAAGATGACAAAATACTACTACTAATAATAATAATAATGATAATAAAAATAATAATAATAATGATAATAATAAAAATAATAGTATATTCAATGATCATGGGTAGTAGTAGTAGTGGTGGTGGTGGTAGTAGTAGTAGTAGTAGTATATTCCATGATCATGGGTAAAATAATAATAATAATAATAATAATAATAATAATAGTAATAATGATAATAATAATAATAATAATAATAATAATAATTTAGTAATTATAGTAACAAATTTAGTAATAAGCATAAAAAACTAATGAATAATCTTTATAATAGCAGCAACAGGGATATGGAGACAAATGATCATGCCAATCATAATAAAAATAAATAAAATAAAAACCATATATATATATGTATATATATATATATATATATATATATATATATATAGATACACATACATAGACACGCATAAGGATAATTATATACACGTATACAAATTATAACAGATGCTAAAACTGCTACCACTCCTACACCCCACCACCATCACCACCATTAATAATAATAATAATAATAATAATAATAATAATAATAATAATAATAATAACAATAATAATAATAATAATTAAAATATATATATATAAATAAAAATAAATATATAATATATATATATAAATAAAATATATAAAAATATTTTATGGTCAGTGTTACATATATATATATATATATATATATATATACATACACATATACACATAAATATATATACACATATACATATATATATATACATATACATACATATACATGCATATATATATATATATATATCCAAATAAATGAATACATAAATATATAAATATAAAAATATACACATGCAGAGAAATATGTAAAATTAAGGGGTACTCTTTATCTTAATATGTAAGAAAATAAAATAATATAATAGCAGCCGACATCAGTATTGATTATTTCTATAACTCTAAAGATAAAAGCAATAAACTAGGTAAGACTAAATGATAAAGTCCGGTAGAATGTGTAGAAAAACTACAATAATAAGAATGTATAGTAGTAAAAAGAAAAATATTCCTAATGTATTTATATTTTAACTTTAACACAGGGACTATGTAATTTCAAAATTGCAATACTTTTTTTTGCCCTATGTTGCATTGGAAAATCAGCTCACTCTTTGTATTGATTACATTTTTGGATTGAGGAAACGTTATTATCCTAACTGCCTCAGAAAAGCAGATGTTACAATATTTAGATCCAGGGATGTAAGATTGTGATTTACATATAATACTCACATTAATTAAGAAGCGAATATTCTTAGATTTAAGATTTTTTTTTAATTAAAGTATCCAAAGAAATTCCCTGGTTACTATTTGTGTTTTTATTGCCAAAAGATGATGTGTTGTTAGACATTCTTTGCTTAATTAAAGTAGAAGTGAATCCGATGTATGTGTATGTTTTAGGTGCATTGTGGATACTGTTTTTGCATTTAATATTAGATTTATTAAGGTTAATCAATAATATATAATATATATTATTTCTTATTAATCCGTTCTTCTTAAAATCACTTATCTTAATATGTTTATCTATTAAGAATTATAAAAATTACATTCCAAAAGAAATAGAAATTAATAGTTATAAATAAATAGGATATAATAATAACATTATTAATTAAGTTTGTTGGCCTCCATTTTAGTGTATATATATATATATATATATATATATATATATATATATATCCACTAATATATATATATATATATATATACATATATATATATCCTTTGTTTTCCTGAATTTCTTTTTTTTTATAAAGTGGTTACCAGATATCAAGGGTCGGAGGCCACTCCAGGCTAAGGGTTAATTGGTTCATTGTAGTCATTGGGAAAGTTCCGTAATAATTGTTTGTAGAAGTAATTTGGTATAATAAGATTATTTACGAGGACGGTTCAATAAGAAGTTGTTTACGTTGGACTTGAAGATAATAATAATTACAAAAGATACGAAGATAGTGAGACTTAAAAGCTCAGAAATTAAAACAAAAAAGTCTAAAAAGACGAAAAAAAGTCGTCTAGGATTTATTTTTTTAATATTTAATAACAAAACATCTTTGTTAATACGCATGTTTCTATTATTGCATATACAGATATGTATGCTTCTGTAAATGCCAAAAAAGACTAAGATGACCATCATTCCAGCCGAGTCTCATCACTTCAGCTGGGATGCTGTCCTGACTAGGAGCTTTGTCGCTGGGCATGCTGTCAAAAACGGCGTGATTTTAGCAGCTCCCTCTGCTCCTCTATGGCAGTAAAGTGCTGAGTAGACCTTAGCGTGGCTTTTTAAATAAAAGCTCCTACTGTAGAGGTGAGAGTAGTGCTCTAACCAGCTGTAAATCTGCTTGTTCCTCTCGATGATTAATTCCGCACTGGTTGACTTTATGGCGGAACAAATATCTTCAAGCCATCGTGATGTTACTGGAGTCAGCGACATGTTGAATGCCTCGACAAAGATCGATCTAGTATCGGTTGAGACAGCTCTTAACGGCACATTGGACTTTGATGCAAGTTGCACGGAAGATAGGCAGCGTGGATTTTGTTGATTGGTTTTCGTGGTTATACAGGGCCGTATGCTTTTCTTCAAGCGGTGGAGTAAACTCAACCGCATAAATGTCGAACCAATCATGAGCCCCTGGTTTTCTGCTGAAGACTGAGGAAGCGGTGGCGTGAATCACATCTCAACACAGCGCTCCACTGCTGATATCTGATTAGAGTCTCAGTCTGTCCCTTAATAAGCAACTTCATTCTGCAAGATTCCTGATCTTAGACGTGTTGGTTTTTAGTTTGCATGGTAACCTGGCTCGATGCACCTTTTTCGATTGAATCCGAATCTTACTACACACCAATCAGTGTTGCAATCGATGCTATGCTGGAAGCGTGTTGAGAGAACACCAGATTAGGATCCAATTGGTTCCAGCGCCTCAAGCGGGGGCATACCAACAGACCTTGTATTGATGATTGTTTTTGATACATGCATTTAATTGAGGGATAAAAGGGGACTCTTTATACCAAAGTATTCCGAAGCCTAATGCTTCTCATCAGAAGAGAAGAGAAGATACTAGGCAACATAATGGGGTGTAACGTCTAAGGATTAATTCATCAGGGACGAAATAAATAAACAAAATTATTAATGCTGTTTGGAGGAACTATATTGAACTATAATATAAAGGAGAAGTGTATTATATGAAGCGTAATGTAAAAAGATATATAGAGGGCCTATCATAGTTTTAAAGAATTTGGATAGTTTATGTGTTTAAACTCAAGAGGAAGATATCGCGCAAGTTGGGTTGTGGTTCTGGTTTTTCTATATGTAAGATTGTAGTATCTATGGAGGGAGTTTATGCTAAAAGGTATTTTATCAATAGAAGTAATCGACGCCTCTGCAGTACTTAAAAACGGTGTAGATTTTCATCTACGGTCGTTTTTATTCATGCTCCCGATGCCAAAAGTCGCAGGATAGCTTGGTCGTGGGATTTGTCTGCTCCCACTCGTACTATCAAGGATTGACTGCTATGTAGGGGCGGCACATTTTATAAGACATACAACAGCTGTTCATAGAAAATATATTTTCCCTTCGTAATATGTATGTTTTCAGGCGCAATGAAAATCTACACCGTTTATATATATATATATATATATATATATATATATATATATATATATATACTAGTCTACACCGTTTATATATATATATACTAGTCTACACTACAGCGTTTATATATGTTCTTTATTGCCTCCACAACAGCGGAGTTACTATCTTTGAAAGCATATATGAGAAAATTGACCACGTCCTGTCTGCTTACCATTCAGCTAACATTCACGTATGTAGAGACTTCAATGTTCACAATATAAAATAGTTAACCCACTCAAATAAGACAGATTATGAGGAGAGGTTCTGTCGGGATTTCTTCATTGCATACGGCCTCACTCAGCTTGTTCACGAACCTGCATGTGCCCGACACTGACGGCCAGTTTGGAAGTCTCCTACACCTTTTTCTAACATTTTGCTATGAACTTTGTTCATCTTCCATTCTGTCTTTACTGATATATTTCGATCACTCTGTTTTATCAGTTAAGATAAAAATGAAATTTAAGAAGTCCTCAGGCGTACCTCTCCGTCGTACAGAATATGGATACTTTATGGCTGACTGGGATAGCTTCCGTACATTTATATTAGATCTGCCTCTGCCTTCCATGTTTATAAAAGAATTGTGCTCTATAGTATCAGACCAGATGGAATGGTTAATTGTAGGTATAGACCGTTTCATACTCTGAAAAAAGTTCCAGCAAAACCTAACAGCTAAAAGCCTAACAGCTAGCCGTGGTTCTCTTCAGAATGTGCTGCTGTTATTGTAAAAAAAGTAATAAAGAAGGCGCGAGGGTTGTATTCTCAGTCCACCAAGTCCAAAGTAGCTGAGCAGCGGCTTGGTTCCCACCAATTTTGGCAAATAACAAATAGAATCCTAAACAGAAGTGCGTGCTCTATCCCAACTATCATTAACGGATTTGAGGTAATCTCCTCAGCACCAGTCAAAGCCAAACTCTATGCCAAGAACTTTGCAGCTAATTCTACCCTTTCCAACCAAGACCGCCAACCCCCAATATTTCCTCCTGTATCAGAAAACACGCTATGTGACATACAAATATCTGTACGTGATGTTGCCAAGCTAATTAGAAACCTCGACTGATAGTACCAAAAAAAAACTTCAACTAGAATTAGCTCCCAGACTTACAAAGCCGTTTAAGCGGAGAATTGCTTCCCAACACCCTGGAAAATCTCATCAGTATGCACTGTATTTAAGAATTCAGGTGATCGGTCATCTCCCTCTCAGTACAGGTCAATAAGTCTTCTGCGCCTGATGAGTAAGTTGCTGGTTCATAAGTGTAGTCGCTGACGGGCAAAAATCAGAAGCTCATAGTATTAATGCTGGAGTTCCTCAGGGGTCGATCCTAAGGCCAACTCTCTTCCTGGTCTACATTAATGGTTTACCGTATCGCATCTTTACATCATTCGTAGACATTTATACTGATGACACTACCATCTATGGTAGCACATCAAAGATCGTAAATGACCAAGTTCTCTCTGATTCTCTCTCCCCTGATCTCGAGTATGTGGTACAATGGGGAAAGAGGTGGCTGGTTACTTTTAATGCATCTTAAGTTCAAAATAGACTTTGTAGCCTAGTAAGAGTTGCCCTTTTCTCTTCCTTGTAACCTCTTTCTCACAGAAGAGTGTTGCGAGTCTGTCACTGCTTTATCGTTATTTTCATAGAAAGTGCTCGTCTGAGCTCCAATCTGTAGTCCCCCTTCACCAAACTTTCACAAGAAACACTCGTCTAGCTTAAAACACTATCAATAATTTCCCCCACTATTTATCTGTGCCTTAACCTAAATGTAGATTCCATGAACAGTGTTTCTTTTTAAGAACTACACGTCTGTGGAACCGTCTTCTGTTTGCCTGCGTTCCAGCTGACTACAATATGGTTATCTTTAAGTCCAATGTAAACAAGTTTTTGATGAGCTGTTCCACTTAATTTAACAAATTTACCGAATTTCCATTACTAACTATTACTATATTGTCCAAATGACTACTGTTTACTTTTAACCCTTACACTCGAGTGGTTTATGGACCTTGATAAGTGGTGATGCTATGTAAAAAAAATGTATCCTATCACACGTTTCAAAGATGCTTCCTTTTTTCGGCTTTATGTGATCGTGTTCAGTTATTTTCCTTTTCTTTTTACGTTAAAATCATATAATTTACGAATGAGTTAACGCGGGAAAATCGGTATTGACATGATAATAACCAATTGTTTATGCGTTACATAACATATGCTGCAAAAATCTCGTAATTTTGACAGGTCGGAAGAAATACATGGTAAGATGAATACAATTCTAGAATTTGGAATATAGCTGTTTGTCATCCATTTTTATATGCTCTGCTGTTAAATCTAATAACGAGCTTCATGAATAAAAAGAAATATCGGTATAAATAAAGGGCAAAATGTAATTTACCAGAGCTAAAGAAACTAATGAAGTTTTAACGAAGTTAACATAAGCTTGTTCACTTCTGGAGTAGGACAACGTTACGGAATAAACTTTTGTATAAGCAATATCGGCTGAAGAGGTATCTTGTTATTTCTAACATGCTAACCGAAACATGCCCATGAATGTTTAACGATATATTAATGCTCATGTCAAACAAATAAAACGTATATATAATGTATATATATATATGTGTGTGTGTGTGTGTGTGTGTGTGTGTGTGTGTGTGTGTGTGTGTGTGTAGAAAAACATTTATCAAGTCGTAATCCACTGATATTACGATAATACGTAATTAAAAGTACGTATAACATTACACAAATTAAATTTACTTAATAAAATGTTAGATGGCTGTCCGGTCACTTCTGAGTCACCATGCGTTTAAAGGAGAATGGTTGCGCATTTTCCAATATTCTTTTCTTTTACGAATAGATCGATATATGAGTATGTAGAATTGCAAAAATATGTCTAGCTGTCAAACAATCCTGTTTCGTGCATAAATTTCTTCCGCTCAATGCTCAAAGAAACAGCAGAATCGCATAAATAAAACATTACTCGCCTCTATCAGATTTCACCCGTACACTAAGTACCGAGTCCGCGCCGCTTAACACCTTTCATATGTCTCTCCGTACAGACCAGGATATATACTTCCTTTAATTCACACCAATTCCCCTACAAAATCACCTATATGTTATAACTATATCTCTATCGCTTTCTCTGCATCTATCTATCTATCTATCTATCTATCTATCTATCTATCTATCTATCTATCTATCTATCTACACACAAACAATTTCACACACATACACAGGCACACACTCGATCCCGTTCAACCAAATTCAGTTCAGTGAATCACTAATCAGATATCATATTGTCCGGCTCATATCAGCTCCGTCCGGCTAATCGAATTAATGTGGCCACTCGTCCGTAATGGAAAGTTATTTAGCAGCCATATTTGTTTCACCAATGTGAACGCCCTTCGCGCGACATCTGTATGGCGGTAAACAATCACGGTAAGAAAAAATAAAATAAAAAGGATAATAACAACAAAAAATTTAGAAATAAAAAAACACAATAAAATAAATTGCAGGCATAGCACGTAAAATAACGAACAAGTACAAGTAGTTACACTAGCGTAGCAAAAGAAAAGCAAAACCTGTAATAACAAAAAAGTAATAAAAAAAAAACTACGAACCGAAAGGAAGTGGTTAGGATGGGCTTAGGGAGAATAAGTTCCCGATTTGATTGCATTCTTTTATAACGATAGGGCTTCGATGATGGCGTTAAGGATGAAGAAGCAAAGGCCTAACATATGACGAAGCGTTATTGTGTTATACGTATGAGAGCTGGATGGCCAGCGTACTAAAGAGCGGTAATTGGTGGGGAAAGGAAGGGGAGTCATGAAAAGAAATGAAGCGTAAAAAAGAAACAGAGAAAACGGGTTAGGGTTAGAGTAGAGTAGGGAATAGTTCTGTGACCAGTTAAGTCTGCAATGGTTGCATCTTGTTGATGTTTTGATTGTCTCGTTGATTCTTTTGGCTTTTTTTTTTTTCGAGTGTGAAACTGGTATAATTGATAGACGGACATATGCACGCGTTTGTATGCGCAGTCAAGGTTTACATGCATACACAACCCCACACGCAACACGACACACGAATTCATTATATTAATATATTCATGGTGCCCTTGTAACCCCGTATAAATTGAGATCGCTTTGCATAATATTATGAAACGCGAAAACACAAGATTCTTTAACGTTTTCGTCAATTGTTTTTTTTTAAGTAAAAATGCATTCAGAAATCGGCTCACGCTACTCATAGATAGGTATAGTTCATTCTCAGATGGGTATTCGTATTTGCTCACCCACTCTACAACAGACACGAGTATTTGCGCACCGCACTCTACAACAGACACGAGAGGAAAACGAATAAACACATATCCAAGGCAATGGCGGAAACTATAGAGGAAGAACCCCAGTTCGTAGTAGAATGGGGACATAAATAAATGGTAACATTCAATGCTGCCAATACTAAGCTTCTCTCCTTTAATAATTGCAAGATACCTTCTTAACCACTAATAGGCATGGTTAATGATACATTACCTGAAAGTACTACTTCCAAACCTCTCGGCTTAACGTTCACAGGAACCATGAATAAGAACAGATATATCGAGGGCATTGCCAAGGCTGCTGCAACGAAGGTGGGCTCTCTGTATTGTGCTAGAAATTTACTTACGCCTAAGAGTATCCTGTACCTCTACAAGGCCACCATTCGTCCATGAATGGCGTATTGTTGGCACATTATGGCTGGAGGGCTACTACTAGTCTGTCACTCTTATACAGAGATCAAAAGACAGTCTCTAGCCTCGTAGGTTTCAACCTCTGTCCCATTAACGAAATGTTGCATTACTCCGCCTGTTTTACAAGTATTTGATTGGTGATTGCTACGACGAACTTCTAAACTCCTGTAGCCACTCGACGTAAATACCCCCCAACAAACTATACATGCAGCTAAATCTCACCTCTCCACAGTAGAGATCCCAACTTGCCAGAAAGAATTCTACTCTAATAGTTTCTCCAATTGGACTACTAGACTTTGGAATTTCCTTCCTGTGACCCGCCTCCGCTGACTGTACTGACATGCAGAAATTCAAGTGTAAACAGACATCATGGTGCTAAACTCCCAACAAATATGTCCCAGACAGTAGCCTCTTACATCCAAGTGGTACTGTGCCTTGTTTGGGATGAAACTACAGTATATATATATATATATATATATATATATATATATATATATATATATATATATATATATATAGAGAGAGAGAGAGAGAGAGAGAGAGAGAGAGAGAGAGAGCAAAACTGGTAATTAGTAAAAACCTGAAGAAGATGTTCAGTACTATTCCAGAGCAAATATATATATTTTATTACCGTTTTATCTGTTTTAGTTACACCTGTTTCTGTTACCGGATTGTATCAACGATACAGCAACTTCGTCAGACTTGAACAGACTTCTGTTTAAGTCTAAAGAAGTTGACACGATCCGGTAACAGAAAGATGTGTAACTAAAACAGATAAAACGGTAATAAATATATGTGTGTGCGTGTGTGCGTGTGTGTGTGTGTGCGTGCACTAGGAAACGTCTCACACTAATAGAAAACAGCGGCAATATGAATTGACAAACAAAAACACTTAACTTAGAGAGATATTATGAAGATTGAGTAATGAGATGATGTCGGAATTTAAAATTTTGAATTTTGAAAACATGTTTTTCATAGTTTACTAGATGAAAGCAGATGCGACTTTTTTTAGGAGAGGGGAGGAACGAAGAAAAATATTTGTTTGTTTTATGAATTTAAAATTATATTATTTGGATATTTTTGGACTACTGTTCCAATTTTGGTTCTTGATCTCACAATGTTGCGACTAATTTAGCCTCAGAACACTTTCAGGATCGTCTTGTCGATGTGTTTTATGTCGAACTGAGTGACAGTCGTCTAGCGGTTGGAGGTTCAATCCTCACTACAGGTGATACTAAGAATAAAATTACAAATTAATTCTTCGCTTTCGTTTCTAAAGAAAAGAGAGCAATGTTAAAAGTAAAGTAGAGTTTACCGGGGGTTGATAAAAAAAGATAATCATAAACGAATAGGGGAATAATGAATAATGAAGAGCAATACAAACAAAAAGAAACTTAAATAAAACAAATTATTAGCGATGGTAAGCTTTCAATATTTTTCGCGATCCCGATAGAATTACCGATTCTGATCTAAATTCGCAATTAAGATGCAATTATCGATTTTGATTCTTTTTAAAATTTCTAAGTATTTCAAAGTTCTGATTTTTTTTTCTAGATAAGGGCTGATAGTTTATACTACTTGTATCGATTTGGCTATTGTTCTCATCTTGCGTTTTATTTGTGCAACGTTTCGGTCGTATTGTCCTTTTACCTTTATCAGACATGTCGGTTGTTGTTTGAAAAAAAAAAAAAGCGAACAGTTGCTGGCTCCGTAGATATTTTCGTGTATTTCTGTGAGTCAGTCTGCATTTTTTTTTTTTTTGTCATCGTTTCGATTCTGTAAGAAAAACAATGGTTGATTAAGGGGAGGCAATTCTAATAAAGATAGAAAATACGACTCCAGATATGGGAGAGAGCGGATCGCCGACGTATTGAGTATTATTGCCACATCTGGGGTGATGCATCTCTCGGCCAAACTCCAACCTCTGTCCCATCGCCGCAATGTCGAATCTCTGTGCTTGTTTTACAAATGCTTTTATTGAATGTGCTCTGATGAACACATAATACCTGTGCCCCTTCAACGCACATACTCCCAACTAACCCGACAAGCAGTAAAATCCCACCCCTTTACTATTGAGGTCTCTGGATGCTGGAAAACTTTCTACTGAAATAGCTTCTTTCTTCAGTCTACTAGACTTTTGAATACTCCCCCCCTGTCCCGTGATTCCTTGACTCTTATATCATGAAAAGTTTAAATGTTATGTCAATAAGGATCTGGCTGCTCCACATGGGCCCTTGTTAGACTTAATTCGAAAATATAACCCCCATACGTTCCGAGTGGCAATATGCCTTGTTTGGGGTGAAAAAGAGGTAAATAGAATTTTTATAAAAGACCGAAAGAGGGGAGAGACGGTTTGAGAAAACTACGAATAACCTTGTATATGTATAATAAACATGTAGGTGTTGTTTTCTTGTTTGATTGTCTCCGGGCCTATTCAATAACGTCATAAAACGGTGACAACAAAATAAGATGGTATTACAAAAACATTATTAGGGCATTTATTAAAACAGACGATTACCACGCACACTTGATGACGTTACAAAACAAGATGAAAAGACAGCACGAAGTGATGACGTCATAAAGTAAAATAGATGGAAGATGTTTTAATACGTCATAAATGATCAAGTAAGATCATAAAAACGCAGGCGACAGCTGCCCCGAGATAACACGTGTCTTCTATGTGAACGGTGACTATGTATCTATGTCTGTGTCCGCGTGTCTGTGTGTGTATCTGTGTTTGTGCGTCTCTATGTGCGTGTGTCTATACAAGTGTGCCTGTGTATGTATGTGTTTGTTTGTTGTTTAAGTTTAAATATTAAATATTGAGACTACAAGTCGTTGAAAGGCGTCTTGCCCTCTTTCTTCATTTCTCTCTCTCTCTCTCTCTATTTCTCTCTCTCTCTCTCTCTCTCTTTCTCGTACCAAAATAAACTAACGCGCCTTCCGTCTTACTGTCCTACTTACTGAGTGTGGAAAAATGAGGGAATGTTTTCATCTGACAAACATAGTAGTGGGAGAAGGGAAAAGTATTACACTGTTGCAAATCTCCGTTGCTAATAAACATTTTATTTTTCGTTTTTGTTATTTTTTTTTTTATATCTTGCTGCCATTATACTGTATAATTTTATATTTTAGTTAGTGTACTAGTCTTCCATTAAATCATTTTTAGTCAATCTTGAATACCCGAGAACACAATTAACATCTTTGCAACGTAGATTAGCTTGCATTGGGGTTTCCAGATGATTAAGAAAACGTGCATATATACATACTAGATCAATAGTATAGGTCTACTAAGTCAGCGAATCTTGCTTGCTTGCTTGCTTAATTTGGTATCTTGCTTGTCAACGTACTCTCGGAATGACGCTAAAGAAGGCGATTCATAAACTAAGTAGTCTGGTTATGTGAATAAGAAAAAGAGAAAGGGAGAAGGAAAGAGAAAGAGAAGGTGAAGATAAGTAGAAATAGAGAGAAGGGAGAGGGGTGTATAGCAACAGGGCCTATCTACCAAAATATATAGCTTTTGAATTAAAAATGAAAATGGCATATAAATTAGATAATTCCTTGATTTTTCGTCATAAGTAAAGAACAACAACACGTTAGTTTGGTTTACAACGTGTAGTCTTCAAAAGAGAGTGTCATTTCACTTATTCGGCAGAAGAGGGGGACGAGGGGAGGGAAATGGTGCGTTAGCGACGGTACTGATATATACAGTAAGATCTATTTGCAATGGAGATAAATGTTTATTCATGTAAAATAATATTGGTTTTCTTGCACAGATTGCTTTATACGGTGTTTATTTATTATTGTATATTTGTTTGCTAGAAATAAATGTTTGAACGTCATTTCTTGCTGCTCTGTTTGAATTAAGTGTCTGTTGGTTTTTACCGTTGTTAAAACATTTGTTTTGAACTGTATTTCCACGCTGCCAGACATGAAAACATTGTGGATTGCTCGCAGCCTATGATCGAGTTCCTTATTGCGTTTTGTCAACTTGTGAAACATGCGATATATATATATATATATATATATATATATATATATATATATATATATACATATATATATATATATATATATATATATATATATATATGACTGTTTCCCACCTGACTACAACTTGAATGTCTTCAAATCCAACATAAACAAATTCCTGATGCACCGCCCTCTTAAGTAAAACACTTTATCAAATCTCCAAAACTAACGATTAATACGATACTGTCCCATTGATTACTGTACATGCAATAATCCTTATATCCGAGTGGCTTCCGAGTCTTAATAATTGGTGACCTCCATGTAATATATATATGTATATATATATATATATATATATATATAAAACGCTATTTCACGCTGTTAATGGTAGCCGAATGGATACGGTCTCCGTTAATCGAGCCAGAGATGTCTCGTGGTGCGAGGTTCGAATCGTTCGGCTGATGTTAATCGTGACACTCTGCACTGAAGAATCTCGAAAGGATGTAATACTAGATTCTGTAGGTATTTAATTATTATAGTAAAAAATAAATATGACAGCCCCTTTAAGAAATTCATTTCTTATCGTTGAGCACTTTCAGGTGAATTAAAGTCGGTCAATTTAGCTCTTATGCATAGATCATCGTATAACGATAGGATCACTCTCTGACTGACGTAATGAACATTTAAAATGTTTAAAATTCAACGCTATTTCACGCGGTTAATGGTAGCCGAATGGATACGGTCTCCGCTAATCGAGCCAGAGATGTCTCCTAGTCCGGGGTTCAAATCGTTCGGCTGCTGTTAATCGTGACACCCTGCACTGAAGAATCCCGAAAGGATGAAACACTAGTGTCTGTAGGTATTTAATTATTATAGTAAAAAATAATTATATATATAGATTAACTGTATCTACCTGTCGAAACATATTACCGGACGGAAGGATTAGTCACATACTATTCAAGATACACTGAACAGCCTAACTTGTTACGAAAAGTGACCACATGTTGAATTTAGGGAAGAATAATACACATTCATCTTGGTTTACGAAAATCAAACACGAAGTAACTTTCATAGATTAAAAGGGGAAATAACTTGCGTATATTAAAAAAAAATAAGCTCACTTCCGATTTTAAACATAAGTGTTGTCAGCTATTTATAATTGAATTGAAATGCCATTAAATATAAAATAACATAAATTAAATCAATGAACTGTAAATAAAATTTCTAAATAGAGTAACCTAAACGGTTCACTGACAAGAAATAATAGCAATTAGCTAATTATTAAAACAGGTTTTCTTTAATGTAATATGCAAATGAGGTTACACATTGGATATGGATATTTTTTGAATGCATATTATATAAAGAAATCAGGCTGGAATAAAAGTTTACATAAGTCTTTTTACAGTATTAAATTAATTTCCGACACAATGTAACTTTTATGCATATTGATTAAATATATATATGTGTGTGTGTGTGTGTGTGTATGCATATATACACATATATGTGTATATATATGTATATATATGTGTACATATATACACACATATATATATGTGTGTGTGTATATATATGTGTGTGTATATATATGTATATAAATATATTGTCTGTTTATTATAGAAAAATTATGGTTACATAATGCATACATATTTAGTGAAATCTCAATTAAGAGAGCCTATCTTATCAGCCCGCGAAATGGAGCAATATCCTATATATTTACGTAGTCTATCCTCAATCAAGCACTCTTTAATAAACACAGAAATTTCAGTGGATTTGTATCTAGGAAACAAAACTATCTAGCTATCATCTATCCAACCATCTATCTATCTGTCTATCTATATTAGCTTGGCAGGAAAGATTATGGGTAGAAGAAGCAGAGGACGACAGCGAGAAATATATATTCACAGTCTGAATATCTGGGCAACATAAAAATTATGAGCAACAATGAATTCATAAATGCCGCCAGAACGGTTGATGGATAATCATAGCCGTGGATGCTTCTACCACTGGATTATGACGATGAAACCATAGCTCAAGTCCAGTATTTAGCAATTTTGTCTTAGATACTAACAATCAATTCATAAAATATTGTATCTCATAGATTTTCTCGTGGCAATTTGATAAAAAAACAACACAAATATATATATATATGTATTTATTTATAATCATACGTATATATATATATATATATATATATATATATATATATATATATATATATATTTATAATCATACGTATATTCTGCTCCTTAAATGGGGATGTTTTCTCATTTTAAATCGTGCAAAATGTTTCAAAGGGAATACATTGCTGCCTCTCTTGAGAATATAACAATTCCAGACCATAAAACATACACGATGGATTAAATACAAAAAAAACCCACGCAAGTATTAATTGATCATTCTTATTCAAGCAAACAAAAATAAAAACCAATCGATATGGAAAACAAGCAGTGAAACTTCCGCAATACTTGCATCCGGATTATTTTACGCAGAACATCTCCTAGTATGGATTCAACAGAATAAAATCGGTAAAAAAAAAAAAAAGCGTCTCTTATCTCAACATTGAATAACTTTGAACCGGAGCTCCTCAATATGGTAAAGCAACATTTCAAATAAAAAGAACGCGGTACATATATATATATATATATATATATATATATATATATATATATATATATATATATATATATATATATATATATACGGTTACCCTTCCACGCGTTGCAGTGGCTCTATTTGGTGTAATGTAAAAATTTAATAAAAAGAGAAAAATGCATGTTTCTTATATTCTTAGTACAGCAATCCACTCCAAAAAGTGAAAAAGAAGGCGAAAATGAAAAAAAATGGTACTCTCGCAAAATTTGATCTGGATCCTCGGGAGTTTCTGTCAATCATTCATGGTTTGGACTCGACCAACAATCACTGGATGAAGCCGAACGTAGCAAAAATGTTGAAACACTAAATGTTTTTTGTTGTTGTTGTTTTCTGTATACAAAAATGTGAGTTAGTAATTAATATTTGGTTGATGGCGGGGGTACTATACACAGATTCGAAAAAGTTGTCCAAAAACAAATAAATGAAAGCAAAAGTAAGATAAGTTACGTTTCTACCTAACTGGATAATTGTTTAGTGTTTTTATGTAATGTAAAATGTTTAATCGGCTCGAAAAACAGAAATGGTCGCAGACTCTGTTAAATACGTTAAGTTTGGGAAAGTAAGTTTAAAATTAAAAACTATACAAAACAGTGTATGAAACCCCACAAATATATGTTACCATGACATAGGTTGGAATAATCGGTGGGTTTCTGACAGTATTTTGTATAGTTGTTTTAGTTTTAACTCACTTTCTCTAACTTAAAGTAATCAACAGTGTCCACCACCATTTGTAGCTTTCAAATACACCAATAAACACTGTTTTTCGAGCCGACTAAACGTTACATTAAATGAAAAGGGTTCATATTACTAAACACAGATACAAAAAAGTTGCCAAAAAATAAATATATAACAAATAAATGTTATCAAAGGAAAGAAAAGTAAATGTTCTACCTAACTGGATCAGATTTTAGTGTTTTTATGTAATGTATAATCGGTTCAAAACATTCAATGTTTATCGGTATATCTGAAAAATACAAATGGCGGCAGACTGTATCGAACATGTTAAGTTTGGAGAAATTTTGGGAAAATGAGTTTAAACTAAAAGCTATACAAAATATTGTAAGGAACTCACTCAATATATGTTATCATGACGTAGGCTGGCATATAATCGGTGGTTTTAAACTTTTGCTCGATACAGGTGATGACTTTTAAAAGTCCCTTTTAGTGATTACCTGTTTTGAGGATATTTGTACAACTAAACGGGAAATCTGCTCCAAACAATCCGGTATTATTTTACTTTAAGGCCCGTTTCACGTTCGTATATAACGAAATATTTTATTGTAGATTTTGGTGTGCTAAAAACGAATCTGCAAACCGTTTCCGTAGCAAAAAGAAAGTTTCCATGATATTCGTGAAATTACTTTTTCGAAAAGTGGGTGATCACTTTTCAATGTAAATTTAACTTAGAATGAGCCCCCACTTTCTGGCCACCTGAGAGAGGGGATTTTTCTGTGTTTCTTGGCTAAAAAGTTTTTTGTTTGATTTCTTTTGCTTGGTAATAACCCCTGAACTCTGGGATTATTTTCCATTTCACAGCCGTAGCCTTCGTTTACGCTATGCGTGAGCATAAACGAAAGCTGTTTAGCCAATAAACATGGGGAAAAAAATCCCCTCCTCTCTCAGCTGGCTAGAAAGTGGGTGCTCATTTTAAGTTAAATTTACATGGAAAAGTTAACGCCCGCTTTTCGAAAAAGTAATTTCTTCATATCATAAAAACTATCTTTTTGCAACGGAAACAGTTTGCAGATTCGTTTTTAGCACATCGAAGTCTACAATTTTTTTTTTGTTATATACGAACGTGAGACGCACGGCCCTTAATGGATAATTATATCAAAAATCCGGGGGGAAATAGTTTTCAATAAAAACAGCAAATGGATATGATAGAAAAAAAATGGATGCTATATTTTTTTCTGCGTGTTTCTTGGCTAAAAAGTCTTTTTGTTTGATTTCTTTTGCATGGTAATAACCCCTGAACTCTGGGACTATTTTCCATTTCACAGACGTAGCCTTTGTTTATGCTACGCGTGAGCATAAACGAAAACTGTTAAATATGCACGCGCGTACCAAACTGCCTTGTCAAAAAACCTTTAAGCCAATAAACACAAAAATAAATGCCCCTTTCCCGGGTGGACAGAAAGTGGGTGCCCATTTTAAGTTAAATTTACATGGAAAAGTGATCACCCATTTTCGAAAAAAAATTTCTTCATGTCATGAAAACTATTTTGGTACTCATTGGGCGTTGATTTCCATGGCGACCCGCAGAATTATTTAATGGTCGTTCCCTTAGTCCCCGCCTAGTCAAGGCTAACGCATGTGCACGTAACATTTTTTATTTATTTACTTATGTGGCGGAGTTATACAACCATCACCCCCATGCGAATTTCTATACTGATAGGTTTTTTGAAATTTTTTCACTGGATTATTATTGACTGAACACTAACCAGATTATGAAAAAAATTGAAAAAAAAAAAAAAATTATTTCAACATTTGAAAGTGGTACTCAATTTTTAGTTACCACGTTCTGGTAAATCGGTCACCCATTTTTTTTTTGGGGGGGGGCTAAATACGGAAGTGTCTTCGGGAGATATAAAATGGTCACATGTTGACAAAGCAATGTATCGGGAGGCGTACGGGATTAAAAATTATTGGTAAATTTTTAGATTAGGTCCACCTCCTCAATTTTCTTTTAAATTACGACTTGTAACGGTTTTTGACTATGCTGAATACGAAAATCGCATTGAAATTTTGCAGAAATAAGTAGTTATTAAGATATAAAAAGTTGTATTATGCATTGTAATCTTTGGCGGCCATCTTTTTTACGCGCATGCATTTGTTTATGGCGGGTGCGCGCGTAAAAAAATGGCCGCCAAAGAATACAATGCATAATATAACTTTTTATATCTTGATAACTACTGATTTCCGCAAAATTTCAATGCGATTTCCGTATTCAGCATACTCGAAAATATATAAATGTCGTCATTTAAAGGAAAATTGTGGAGGTGGACCTAATCTAAAAAAATACCAAATTATTAAACATTTCGGTACTCATGCAGAGAGTGATCCGTGCTGAAATAATAATGTTATTATTTTAAAAGCCATCCTTAACATGGGGAGGGGAGGGTGTTTTGTACCTATTTTGTACTTTAACCTTACAATTGAATAAAAAAACATATCATAAAACTTTAATTAAACGTGGAAAACCGATTTAAAAAATAGCGCGGATCACTCTCTGCATTAGCACCAACATTTCTTCAGCATGTTAGTGAAATTTATAATACTTAAAAAAAAAAGTTTTGAAAAAAAAAACCCTCGCCTTTCATAAACCAAATTATTTAAAAAAAAAACAAAAAACAACACCCACAAACTGACTTTTAACTAAATAAGAAAAAAAATGTTAAACTCGAAACTTTATTTTCATAAAAACAATAAAAAAGTCATGTTCAATCTATTTTTTTTCCTTGATAAACAAATATATTTCTGACTTACAAATGCGGTAGAGGCTCATATTATTTTTACTTTCTATGGTTTTGATATACCGCATTTTTATTGGTTACAAAATGGGTGACTGATTTATCAGAACGTTGTAACTAAAAAGTGAGCACCACTTTCAAATGTCGAAGTAATGATTTCTTTTTAATTTTTTTTTTTAATAATCTGTTTAATTAGTGTCCAATCAATAATAATCCAGTGAAAAAAATTTCCAAAAACCTATGAGTATAGAAATTACGCATGGGAGTACAACTACGGCACTTTCGCACTTACTTTTACAAAGATTATTTACGTTAACTCTTTTCATAAATAATTTAAGAAAAAAAAGTAAGTAAACCATTTATTGATAATTTGTCACGTGTACAAACATTTATTTATTTACGTAGGCTTAACTCTTTTCATGAATAAGAAAAGTTTTACTCTTTAAGAATAATAAAAGGGAAAAGGCAGAGAGTGATCCGCGCTATTTTTTATATCGTATTTCCAAATTAAAGTTTTACGATATGTTTTTTTTATTCATTGTAAGGTTAAAGTACAGAATAGGTACAAAACACCCTCCCCTCCCCATGTTAAGAATAGCTTTTTTTAAATAATAACGTTATTTCAGCACGGATCACTCCCTGCATGAGTATCATAAAAATTAATACAAATAATACTTATCTCAATAAGTGAAAGGCTCATTTCTACCAGAAATGAAATAGGGACAATCTCGCAGTTACGACAAATATTTTCATTTATAATTTGATATTTTTATAATTCGTAATGTTAAATTATTTTAATAACATGCAAACATTCTTTGACTTTAAGAATAGATTTTCTGAAAATTTCAATTAAATTGGTAATGTAGAAATATGGTCCTATAGACTTTGAACGAACCAAAAATTACATTTTTATATATTTATAGATATGACCACTATACAAAAATATCAATAAAACTTATTTGAACAATATCAATAAAACTGAAAAAAAAATGGATCCTAATAAAATAGTACCAGCGGATAAAACTCTGAATACGTATAGTATGAGTTTGAAAACATACAATAGGTCCATACTAAAATTCATATAAACTATTAAATCGCCAATCATACAGACTTCGATGATATAAATTCTGCCACTTAAGAAATATGTTCTAATCTATGTATATATCTATAAAAGTGAAAATGGCTGTGGGTGGGTCTGTCTGTCTGTGTGCACTTTCCAATCAATTTTCAGTCTACAGAAACGATATTTGACATAAGTGGTGTCGAGATTTGGGAACATCTTTTTAATCGGGTTTCGGCTCGAAATTTGGCTGTTAGGGAGTCAAAATTCAACGATTTTACTTTTGAGAACTCTGCTAAACTCTTCCGCCAATGTTGGGTTTAAACACGTAAAATTTTAGATGTAGATTACTTGGACATGGATCCAACTTTATAATTTGATTTGAACCAAAACAATGAATGTAAAGGGGTCAAAGTTTTAAAATATTGACCTCTGCGGTCTCTACCAAATTACTCGACCAATTATTGGTCTAAACATTTAAAATTTTTACATAAAGTATATTCAGACATAACTTTGATTGCAAAAAAAACATTACTGATGTAGACTTTTGAAAATATTTTGAATTTTGTTATCAAGGGAATGTAAATTTATTAAATGGTATAAACAACAGTTTGAATAAAAATATGTTTAACAAATTGTGAGCATTGGAGTAATAATGATACACTAATGTGCAAAGTTTTATGGGGTGTTCCAGAAAATCATACACACACACACACACACACACACACACACACATATATATATATATATATATGATGATTGCAACATCTTGTCAAACGAGTGCCACTCCCTCAGACATTAAAAATTCATGAGCCCAAATGCCTGAGGGAGTATCTATACAAAGATGATGTTACAGAGTCTTAGCTTTGTACGACAGCTAAGTCTCTCTCTCGGTTCAAAATGTTAAGATCCAGCAACAAGCAAGAGCAAGATAGCCAGCAACAAATTAAACTGCAGACCAGCTTATTGCGGGTACTGGTCTTCCACTTTATGGTTTAGTAAATCATAGATTTGCTTCTCCTAGAAAGGTTGCCTTCACCACGGCTTACGGGAGCCCTTTCCACCCCAATACACATATACACAAACACAAATATACACGGTGCTAGTTGGCCTTGACCCAGAAAAGAGTTCATTGCCCTTTGGAAGGTCTTGTTTTTAATCCTTCAGGGAGATTAGCCGCCCTCCTCACCAAACAAGTCTGGTGGGGGAACCAGTTTAGTCGCCGGTGAACCGACCATGAGGCAGGTAGTACTGGGTTACATGATACCAGTAGCATATGACATGACCTGACATAATATATACCCACATATATACACATACATATACATACACACACAAATACATATACACACACATATATATATATATACACACACACACACACACACACACACACACATATATATATATATATATATATATATATATATATATATATATATATATATATATATATGTCCACTATCATATACAGTAGCATCCAAAACTGAGGGACAAAATTTTAAAACCTAATATTTGTTAGAAATAACAACTGAAATTTTGAAAACTGGTAGTCGTTTCATCCCATAATGACATACTAAAATTTGGTGCCATTCATTTGTATATATTTGTTTTTAACTATTTTACATTTTTTTTTATAGCAGTATAGGTCAGATTCAATCGTCTTGTGTACAATATAGCAGGATACAGAAAGGAAGGAAACCAGAAAAGGTTGAGGCAATAATCTGCCAACTATTGATAAAACTGACGACAGAATTGAGTTGCAACAAAAATAATTTAAAAAAAAAACAACAACGAATTTTGATCAGATGTGACCAGGATTCAGAACAATATGCGGAGTGCAGCACCGGATGTGACTTTACTTCGGACATAAGCGAGAAGTAGGGGTTAAATTTTTTCAATTTCGTTTTAGGTGCTCAAACTGAAGTGTTGCAGACAATATGTCGTTACATCTTTGAATCTGTTTAGAATCACACCCGGCGATAGACGTTCATCTGTCTGTCTATCAAATAAGTACATAATTTAAGCCCACCCTTATCTCTCTTGCCTTAAGAAATGCAGATTTTCCTTGAAATTATTTAACACTGGCGGAGGTACCCGGCGTTGCCCGGGTGTTTGGAGGTGTGTGTGTGTTTAAAAGAGGTGTAAAAGAAAAAAAGAATTTTGGTCGGATTGAACCCCAATCCTTGACGCGAAGGTGGAAACAGGCAGTCGCCTAATCATCTGCGCCACGATGGAGAGGAACTAATAAAGGCTTTACATGAAGGTTTATGAACCGCAATGAACAGGTGCGAGGAAGTCTGACGTGCAAGCCAAAACATTCGCGGACATACACAAGAAGAAGCGAACGCGCGCGCGCGCACACACACACACACACACACACACACACACATTTTTGCTTTTATATTTATAGATTCCCTGCCCCCTGGTTTAGCTAATATATGACGGGAGTAAAATTTGCCCGGGCCGCTGGGAAAATGGTAGGATCCTTCTACCGCTCCAGAAGATATCTTACTAATGATGCAATTCTTTATCTCTATAAAAGTCAAGTAAGTCCAAAGATGGAGTACTGCTGCCACATCTGGGCTGGAGCCTATCCTGCCTTGACAACGTACAAAATAGATTTCGTGTCTTAGTGGAGGATGCTGTCTTTTCTTTCCTGCCACCGCTCTCCCACAGAAGAGACTTTGCGAGCCTGTCTTTGTTTTATCGTTATTCCCATGGCAAGTGCTCGTCCGAGCTCCAATCCCTGCCCCCCATCGTCAATCCTTTATGATAAACACCCGTCTAGCTAAAACCACTGTCAGTAATTTCCTCCACCCTTTATCCGGTCCCAAATTAAAACGTAAATTCCATGAACAAAGCTTTTTTCTAAGAAGTGCACGCCTGTGGAATTCTCTTCCGTTTGCTTGTTTCCCACCTGACTACAACTTGGACGTCTTCAAGTCCAACATTAACAAATTCCTGTTAATCGCCCCCTTAAGTAAGACGCTTTATCAAATCTCCAATACCAACTATACTACGATATTATCCCATTGATTATTGTACACAAAATAACCCTTATCCCCGAGTGGTTTACGAGCCTTGATAAGTGGCGATCCCCATGTAAAAAAATGCAAACAGCGGACTTTATTTTGTAAACGAAATAAACCCGTAATGATTTATGTTTAATATTTTCTGTTCGTGTCAAATCTGACGGAGAAATGAAACTGTATCTCCCGTGGTAAGCAAAAGGACCCAAATATGTATAATGTTATTTCTATGTGTTTTATGCGCGTAAAATTGAAAGAATTCATGGCAAAAACTGTGAAAAAAAAGAAATGTAAGCGACGAAGGAATATACGAGATGCATTTGAAGTACCACAGAAAACATCGCCACGAAGAGTGACGACGCAGCGCAATATTGAGTTCGAGAAAGAAGTGCAAAAATGCAAATACAACAAAAGAGACCAAAGTTTTAAGATAATAATAAATACACGAAACAAATATGTTTATTGTTTTGTTTGTAATCCTGTATTCATGAACGTGTATAAGAATATGTTTGCCTTTGCTCGAATATTTTACTCCTCCTCCTTTTCACAAATCCATACAACACCCCTATTGTTTTTAATTGACTTAACGTCTTATTTCCATATGCTCTTTAGTTTGTGTCTGTTTCTCTCAATTTGCATGTACTGACCCATAAACAATCCCTACGCCATCTTTCTTTTCAAGGACCAATTACCAAAGATGTTGCAATGGCCGACCCTGGTTAACGAGCCGAAAGAGACATGTTTCATGTCCCGTGTTTTTATCTGTTTGTTATTGAAATGAGAGATACAATTAAAATGCGGCAAAACCGTTCTTTTAATTTCGTTCAGCAACGAACGCGGTGGCCGTGTTCTTTAATCTTTATGTGAGAAAATCAATAGGTATTAAAAAAAAATGGAGTTTAAAAAGAGGTTGAAGAAAATAAACAAAAAGAGAATAACGGATAAAATAAAATAGTTAACAACAGAATAAAATAGAAATGAATCAATCGAATTAGGAAAATGTCTGTGAGAATAAAAAAGCAAGCAAACAAATTACACATAAAAAAACACATGCATAACAAAGAAATCAAACAAACAATATAAGATGTATACATTTATTTTCATCCTTGTATTTGTTATTTTCTTCGCTAATGTTATGATTTATCACTCTTTTTTATTTAATTGTTTGTATCATTTCTTCAATGAAGAGGGGAGCAGGTTCTTTCGATAAATTGGGTTTATGGTGGATGGGGTCTGATTATTTAGAATTAGAAACCTGTATAAAAACCTATATTGCCTAGCGTTAGTGATTGCTTTAGAGGCTTTAGCGTATCTGCTGTCTTCTACTCTAACCGAAAGAACTGTTCGCCTTAGTAGATGGTTTCTAAAGTAAATGTGGTCGCAGTGGTGATGTAGCAGTTAACGTTTTTATGCACAGCTTGGTTATTTGCATGCATTTTGTGTCGTCGTTACAAAACCTGTACGTACAAAGATATAAAAATATATACATACCTTACTTATATGAATAGATTTGGGCTAAATGTTAAAAATGGCTATTGGCCATCAATTTATACATATCCTCTACAATGTAGTTTTTTCACCATTTAAAAGGGTTGTTTATTGGCACAATTCTCAATGAAAAAATCGAACATTATATTTGCATTGACACAGAACATTTAGACTTGTCTTTGAGTAACATTTGGGCCTTGATAAACTGTAATTCGTTAGTAAAAGATCTTCTAGAATCAAAACTATGTAATTATTTTGATCAAAATGTAAATAAGGATTCTATGCATAATATTTAGTGGAAGTGTATCCTGTTTGTGTGAAATGTTTTTGACTCCTGGTGGGGAGTATGAGACCAATGATTTCGACGATCGTTTTTATAACCACCGGCTGTGCTAACTAACCAATGAAAATCTTCCAAATTACTATAAAAATTGTCAAATGTTGGATTCAATCAGTTCGCCGTTAACTACGTCACGGACCGCATTTGATTCTTGGCCGCAATCTTTGTTACTAGCAATTACTTTACATTCAGTATCAAGACTGCAGTGCTTCTCACCGCCATCTTTGTTCAACAGGATGTCTCAACACTTAACAGTTTGTAATTTTCACAAAGAAAAAGAAAAATGTCGCGAAATTGTTCTCTTCTGGGAATTCATTTAACTGGTTCCGAGAAACGTTTTTTCCTTCTGGTTGTTGTATTTGGACGCTCTATTATTCAGATTTTCTCTCTTTCCCCTTTATTCTCGCAAATAATTTGTAAATTTAAAATGTCGCATTAAGCATTGTATTGCCTATACCTGTAATGAAACCAGACTTAACTTCTCTCTTTTGGCTCTCTTTGTTTGTATGATGATATTACTCATTTTTTTTCCAAGCAAATTGTATTCTTCTCTCCCTATGAACCTCCTGGATTTCTGTATAAAAAGGGATATTTTCACTTTAATCTTCATCCTATGTTTCAAATCTCCATCTGATGTTCAATCGCAGTGTTGATGAAGAGAATGTATTTCAATAAAAATGTGTACCGTTTCAGAAATATCCGTACATAGATTATTTATGTCTAATGATTCGATTCTATCTAAATAATTATTTCCTTTAATGATATTACCCGCAGACCTCTCTCTCCCCACCTCCTTTCTCTCTCTCTCTCTCTCTCTCTCTCTCTCTATTTATCTTTCTCTCTTCCTACATATTGGGCCGCGATATAACAAAGTGCCGCTAACCTGCATTCCATGTTTAAAAAGGATGTGTCCTCTATAGTATTAGACCTAACTGAATGGTTAATTGTAGGTATTGACCATTTCATACCCTCTAAAAAGTTTCAGCAAAAACCTAACAGCCAGCCATGGTTCTCTCCAGAATGTGCTGCTGCCATTGCGCACAGAAATCACTTTTTCCACTGCTTCAAACGTAATAGATGTATGGAAACTAAAGCCGTTTTCAGGACTGCCAGCAAGCATTGTAAGAAAGTAATAAGGAACGCAAGAGAGTTGTATGCTCAATCTGTTAAGTCCAAAGTAGCTGAGCAGCGGCTTGGTTCCCACCAGTTTTGGCAAATAGCAAACAGAATCCTGAACAGAAGCGTGTGCTCCATCCCAACTATTATCAATGGACCTGAGGTAATCTCGTCAGCATCAGACAAAGCCAAACTCTTTGTCAAGAACTTTGCAGCTAATTCTACCCTTTGCGACCAAGACCGCCAACCCCCAATATTTCCTCCTGTATCAGAAAACACGCTATGTGATATACGTATATCTGTACGTGATGTTGCCAAGCTAATCAAAAACCTTGATTCCAGTAAAGCAACTGGCCCTGATGGTATTCCAATTATAGTACTCAAAAAACTTCAACCTGAACTAGCGCCCATACTTACAAAACTGTTTAAACGTTGTCTTAAGGAGAATAGTTTCCCATCTCCCTGGAAAATCTCATCAGTATGCCCTGTATTTAAGAATTCAGGTGATCGCTCATCCCCCTCTCAGTACAGGCCAATAAGTCTCCTGTGCGTCATGAGTAAGTTGCTAGAATCTGTATTAAATACAGAAGTAATCAAACATCTCAACAAAAATAACCTTCTTAGTGACACTCAATATGGTTTCCGTTCTGCTAGATCTACAGCAGATGTCCTTACAGTTATATCGCATAGGATTAGCAAATCTCTCGACGGTGGCAATCTTTCTAGGGCAATTGCTCTTGACATATCTAAAGCCTTTGATAGGGTATGGCATAAAGGTTTACTTCATAAGATCGCTAGCTATGGTATAGCTGGAAAAGTCTTCTCAATTATTAAATCATTTCTTTCTGATAGGTTCATAAGAGTAGTAGTTGAGGGGCAAAAATCAGAAGCTCACAGTATTAATGCCGGTGTCCCTCAGGGATCCATCCTGGGCCCAACTCTTTTCCTGATCTACATTAATGATCTTCCAAATCATATCCTTACATCATTTGTAGACATTTATGCTGACGACACTACCATTTATGGTACCACATCTAAGACAGTAAACGAGCAAGTACTCTCCAATTCTCTCTCCTCTGATCTTGAGCATGTAGTACAATGGGGAAAGGAGTGGCTGGTTACTTTTAATGCATCTAAAACCAAGCTTCTCTCTTTACATCATCAACATTTTAATCCACATTTGTCATCAATTGAAATGAATGGCTCTCGTCTTCAGGAGGCCTCAAGTTTTGACAAGCTTCTGGGCTTGACCATTACTCCTGATCTTAAATGGAACACGTATATCAAATCTGTTGCCAAGGCCGCTGGAAAAATGGTGGGATCTTTCTATCGATCCAGTAGATATCTCACTGCTGATGCTATTCTCTATCTATATAAGAGCCAGGTGCGTCCAAGGATGGAATACTGTTGCCACATCTGGGCAGGAGCTGCTAGAAAGGACTTGTCCTGCCTTGATAGAGTTCAAAATAGACTTCGTAGCCTCGTAGGAGATGTCCTTTTCTCCTCCTTGCAACCTCTATCTCACAGAAGAGATGTTGCGAGTTTGTCTCTGATGTATCGTTATTTTCATGGAAAGTGTTCGACTGAGCTTCAATCTATGGTCCCCCCTCGCCAAACTTTCACAAGAAACACTCGTCTAGCTGTAAACACTATCAATAATTTCCCCCACTCTTTATCTGTGCCTAAACCTAAACATAGATTCCATGAACAAAGCTTCTTTCTTAGAACTGCACGCCTGTGGAATTGTCTTCCGTTTTCCTGCTTTCCGGCTGACTACAATATGGTTGTGTTCAAGTCTAAGGTAAATAAGTTCTTGATGAGCCGTTCCATATGAGTTATTAAATTTACCAAATTTTCATTATTAATGATTACTATATTGACCAACTTCTACTGTACACTCTTTAACCCTTATCCTTGAGTGGCCTCTGGGCCTTGATAATGTGGTGATGCCTTTGTAAAAAAAAAAAAAAAAAAACGTAAAAAGCACAACTCTTTGTGTAAACAAATAGAGCTTAGGCGTCTGGACAATGTTTAAACATTGTAATTTCGCATGATCATCTTAGCAGCAGCCAAATAACGTCATGATGAGAAGAGCTGACTATCGCATAGGCGGTCAAATTTTAATTCTGGTTTGAGGTAGTTGCTGGTTTAGCTGCCTTGATGAGCTGTGACTCAGCGAAACAGTACTCTGTGTGAATGAGGATATATATATATATATATATATATATATATATATATATATATATATATATATATATATATATATTAATTATTATGGTTTTCCCATTTCTATTTTCATGTGAATATATATATGGAAATAATAATAATAATAATAATAATAATAATAATAATAATAATGATAATAATAATAAATGATAATAATAATATATTTATTATTATTATTATTATATTTATTTCCATATATACATATATATATATATATATATATATATATATATATATATATATATATATATATATATATATATATATATATGAAAATAGAAATGGGAAAACCATAATAATTAATATATTTCTTATTTATTTCAAGACTTCCTCAGTATGAAAAACAATATCCAAATTCATTTACAATTATTTTGGGCGCTTGCTACGTAATAAAAAATTATTTTTTCAAACGAAATATAGTCGTTATAATTCCAAAAAATGTAGTACACATGACTTGAAAATAATGATTGTATAGTTTAATACGAAAGGAACATTGGAATTCAAATGGCGTGATGTTATTATGACAAGGAATGGATGTTTATTTCTTATTTCACTTATTGGAATTCACTTCATCAGAGATAACTCACTGGCAACAACGTAGTATTCCCTGGAACCTGGGTGACATCAAGTATACCCAGAATCTCGATAGCCTTTGCAATTGGAGTTGTGTTATCGCAACAGTCGTTTGCCATTGACCATTGGTCTTCACTGGAATTAGGGTGACAATAAGCCTCCCTTAGGTCCCAGTGCTCTTCGCACCCATCAAATGTAAGTTCTATCAGTGCCTTTTCTTCCCGATCTTTCCATCTTCTTTAACCATCCGACTATTTGATGTGGTGCCAGCCAATGACGGCACTATAATTTTCCTACCGATGGGACTAGGAGTGTAGTAAACTTATAATTGTACGTTTTCATTTTCCATGATTGCATATTTTTTGTTAAATTCTGTTTCCAATGTTTCTACAATTATTATAATTATGATTATTATTATTATTATTAGTAGTAGTAGTAGTAGTAGTAGTAGTTTATTTATTATTATTATTGACCCACAAGTACCTGTCACACAGGCCATCAAAGATCTTTCTTTGAAAACAGCCTATGGTGTTCCCGGGAAGCTGAGTGACTACGTCTCTCCAGATTTCCAGTACTCTCCACCTCTTTCAATAACATATGCACATAAATTTTCATGATCGCGACAGCAGCTTGTCATTGATTTCTCGTTGGCAGCGACCATTGGTCTTCACTGAATTTTGAGTTGAAATAAGCCTCCCCAGGTTCCAGTTCTCTTTGCGGAGGATTTGTCAGTGCTCTCTCCTCGGTCTTACCTTCCTCCTGTACTCTACTTGTCTATTCGGTCTCACTCTTTTTGTGGGGGAGGGGAAGATATGTGATAAGGAGGATGGTAAGAAAACTTATAGAAAATAAATAAATACTATCATATATTTCCATCCAAGCATCAGTAAAATTATTGACTTGGAATCATAACAGGTTTTTTGGTTTCCAGCATAATACCTTCCCCAACTAAGCGACACTACCGGATGAATGCTTATAATGTCTGATTATTCCGAAGCAAATGATTTTAAATCCTACTCGGCTGAATCTCTAAGAATATATTAAAGTGAGACAGAAAAGCAAGGTAGGCATGTGCGGGAGAGGGACGGGGAAGGGTTAGGGTTAGGATTAGGGTTAGGGTTAGGGAAGGGTGCATATGATTATATTTATAAATAAAGCGGCACAAAAGGGTAAACAAAATATTACATTGTTATAAAAATAAGTAAATTTCTCTCACCATCAAAATGAGTATTTGAATCCGCGTGCGCGCGTGTGTATATGAGTACATGCCTGTTTTGTGCATGTGTCGTTGTGTGTGTGTGTGCGTGCGTGTGTGTGTCGTTGTGTGTGTGTGTGCGTGCGCGTGCGTGCATCTGTGTGACATCATGAGGCGGGGAGAGAGAGAGTAAGACAAAAAATAATTCTACAGAGACAAAGAAAAAGGTAAGAAAAAAGAGCGAGGAAACGAAATATTAAGAGAGATAAAATGACAAAGTGTAAGTGAAAAAAGATATAAAAATATAAAAAAAAGCGTAAGAGAGTGAGAGACGTAAAGAAATAGTAAGAAAGATAAAGAAAGAGCAAGAAACAAAGAGAGATAGAGAGAGAGGGGCAAAAAAGTAATAGAGAGAGAGGAAGAGAAAGAGAATGAAAGGGAGAAAGTAAGAGTAACTGGAAGAAAATGATAGAAAGTAGACATAGAGACATAGAGCAGACCATGTAGATTGTGTTTTATTAAAAGCTTAGAGACGTCTTCTCCCATTCTGTACATGTCAATTTTTCCACAATAAACTGTGATAAACAAAGACGCGTTAACATCCACACTGCTGATTCGTTTCGCACGGGTGAACACACCGCACACACAAAAAAAGCCTCCATTGATCATCGTCATTGGCGTTTCTGTCACTCCCGCCTATATGACGTCGTTGTAGTCTTTTGTAAAATGATCTCCAAGTAGCCATTCAGGATTAATTAGCCGCGAGGTGACTTTTCAATTCGGATTAATTCTTCTCATCGACTCTTTTGATGCAGAGTTTTATAGCGGATTCAACACAGAACAATAAATAAACAACCAGTAAAGGAAGCAATAATAAATAAATAAATAAAAAATAAATAAATAATATATTGTCCTCCAAATTGATATTTCAGAAATAAATGTTGCAACCATTTAAAAAGAAAAGAAAGTAATTTGACAATATTTCTCGGTTGTTATTTACAGATTGATGTCTTTATTTCAATGGCTGCCATTTTTCATATCTTGATCGAAGGATTCCTCGATCTTCTTCAGGTGTTCATCTTCTAGCTGGCAGAATAAACGTTTTTTTTGTTTGTTTTTTTTACACAGTGGTCACCACTTATCAAGGCCCGTAAGCCATTCAGGGATAAGGGTTATTGCAAGTACATTACGTTAGTGTGGAGATTTGATGAAGTGTTTACTTAAGGGGGCGGTTCATTAAGAATTTGTAAACGTTGGACTTGAAGACATCCAAGTTGTAGTCAGGTGGGAAGAAGGCAGACGGAACAGAGTTCCACAGGCGTGTACTTCTAAGAAAGAAGCTTTGTTCATGGAATCCACGTTTTGATTTAGGTACAGATAAAGAATGGGGGAAATTTTTCACAGTGGATTCGGCTAGATGGGTCTTTTTCGTGAAAGATTGGCGAGGGGGGGACCAGAGATTGGAGTTCAGGCGAGCACCTGCCATGGAAATAACGATAAAACAAGGATAGGCTCGCAACGTCTCTTCTGTGGGAGAGAGGTTGCAGGGTAGAGAAAAGGGCATCTCCCACTAACCCACGAAATCTATTTTGTACTCTGTCAAGGCAGGATAGGCTGTTTTTAGCAGCTCCTGCCCAGATATGGCAGCAGTATTCCATCCTTGGACGTACTTGGCTTTTATATAGATAGAGAATTGCATCAGTAGTGAGATATCTTCTGGAGCGGTAGAAGGATCCCACCATCTTTCCAGCGACCCTGGCAACAGACTGGATGTACGTGTTCCACTTCAGATCACGAGTAAAGGTCAAACCCAGAAGCTTGTCAAAACACGGGGCCTCTCCCAAACGAGAGCCATCCATCACAATTGATGCCAGATGGGGATCAGAGCGTTGATGATGTAAGGATAGGAGTTTGGTTTTAGATGCATTAAAGGTAACCAGCTACGTCTTCCCCCACTGAACCATGCGCTCGAGATCAGAGGAGAGAGAATCAGAGAACGTTGTCATTTACAGCCTTTGATGTGTTGCCGTAGATGGTCGGGTCATCAGCATAAATGTCGACGAATGATTTAAGTATGTTTTTAGGGAGGTCATTGATGTAGATCAGGAAGAGAGTTGGTCCCAGGATTGGCCCCTGAGGGACTCCAGCATTTATATTGCAGGCCTCCGATTTTTGTCCATCGACCACTACTCTTATGAACCTATCGGAGAGAAATGATTTAATGACTGAGAAAACATTTCCAGTTATACCGTAGCTGGAAATCTTGTGAAGTAGACCCTTATGTCATACCTTGTCGCAGGCCTTTGATATGTCAAGAGCAATTGTCCTAGGAAGGAAGCCTTTGTCAAGAGATTCACTAATCCTGTGAGATATAACCGTCAGCACATCTAAGAAAGGTGTCTCTGCTGAGGTGATTGACTATTTCTCTATTTAATATGGATTCCAGCAACTTACTCATAACACACAGGAGACTTATTGGTATGTACTGAAAGGGAGATGACTTATCACCGTAATTCTTAAATACAGGGCAAACTGATGAGGTTTTCCAGGGAGTCGGAAGCACTTCTCCTTAAGGCAGCGCTTAAACAGTTTCGTAAATATGGGATCAAGTTCTGGTTGAAGCTTTTTTAACACTATGATTGGGACGCCGTCAGGGCCAGTTGCTTTACTGGAATCAAGGTTCTTGATTAGCTTGCCGACCTCATGCACGGACATTTGTATGTTACCTAGCGTGTTCTGTGTTATAGGAGGAAATATGGGGAGTTGATGGCCTTCGTCGCATAGGGTAGAATTAGCTGCAAAGTTCTTTGCAAATAGTTTGGCCTTGTCTGACGCTGACGAGGTGACCTCTGGTCCATTGATAATGGTTGGAATAGAACGCACACTTCTGTTCAGGATCCTATTTGTTATTTGCCAAAACTGGTGGGAACCAAGCTGCTGATCAGCTACCTTGGATTTAACAGACTGGGCATATATCTCTCTACCATTTTTTAATTCCACTTTTACAGTGGTTGCTGGCAGTTCTGAAAGCAGCTTTAGTCTCAGTGCATCTATTACGTTGGTAGCTATGTTTCTGTGTGCGATAGCAGCAGCACATTCTGGGGAGAACCATGGCTGGTTGTTAGGTTTTTGTTGGAGTTTTTTAAATGGTATTAATTGGTCTATGCCTACAATTAACCATTCGGTCATATCTGATACTATAGAGTACACTTCCTCTTTAAACATGGAGTGCAGAGGTAAATCAGATATGAATGTACGGAAGCTATCCCAGTCAGCCATAGAGTATCGGTATACAGTACGGTGGAGTGGTACGTCTGGGGACTTATTACATTTCGTTTTTATCTTAACTGATACGACGGAGTGGTCGGAGGATCCTCGAGGAGAATGAACGGAACATGAACATAGCTCAGGGGAAGTTGAGAGAAAAAGGTTTAAGAGGCTTGCATATTGACCGGGTGTATCGGGCACACGGGTGGGTTCGCGAACAATCTGAGTGAGGTCATAAGCAATCGCAAAATCATGACAAAACCTTCCCTCATCGTCTGTCTTATTTGAATGGGTCAGCCATTCAACGTTATGGACATCACACAGTCACCACAGATGTGGATGTTAGCCGAGGGATGTGCAGACAGGATGTGGTCTATTTTCTCAGATATGCTCTTAAAGATAGTAACTCCGCTGTTGTGGGGCCGATAGAGGGCAAATATAAATGCAGCGGTGTTAGCAAGTGTAACCCTGAAGCACATATAGGGTAAGTTAGGATCTTCTCTAGAGATATCCCTGCCACACGAGAAGCCATCTTTAATGTAGGCACATATTCCATGCCCATGGCGATCTTGGGGTTCAGATTTAGCTGTTAAGTTAGAGTATCCGTTAATTATGAACTCATCTAGGGAAGTGGTCGGCCCTATTCCAGTTTAGCTTAGAAATAATATGTCCGGTTTCGTCTCCTGTAATTGGTTTCAACCTTTGGAAGGTTGGAACGTAGACCCCTGATGTTCCAGAAATAGACATGGTAGTAGGGGTTTACGTTGGAAGATGGGGTTCTAGGTTTATTCGAGTTTTTATTCTGGAGATATTTCATGTTGAGGTTTTGGGATTTGTGGAACAGGTCGGCATACTTGGTTAGAGCAGAACAGAGAGGGAAAGTAAGAGAGAAAAAGACAGGAATTTTTTTTGTAGCACACGAAAAGGTAAAGCCGTAACAATTACCCACTAGTATGGCATCGAGAGACCCCACCAGAGATTGCTGCATGGTCCAGATCCACTCACCAAATGGCAATACATCAGTCCCAGTACTTTGCGCCTGCTGATAGGACAGCCTCCTTAGTGGTTAATCCAAGGTTCGGGTCTCTGACTATCAGGCGGATAACGTCAGCCCAGACAAAACGTTTACCTCCAGCACCCTTACTAGTGACATGGCCACAAGGACAGACATAGAGACAGAAAATTTTCCGACATCTCAGACTACTGTTCACCAAGTACTACCGAACTTTAAGCAACTTTTTCGTCACCCTTTGTCAGAAAAATCACTCATTGAATGAGGACTGAGGGACAAAAACTGAGAAGCGAGAGTTACTGGAGCTGCCGATAACACATCTACTGTATTATCTACTCTCCATTAAAAAAAGGAGAGGAGGGGAATGGGTACAAGTGACTTATTTATATCTAAGTAGTAAGTCCCGTGCTAAGTTATCAATTCAGGACACTTTTGATGATAATCTCCCATCCCATATGATTGGGTGGAAGTTTGTCGTTACCTCTGAGATGAAATATTATTGTAAGGTGCATTTTTTCACATTTCAGACTGTTATCCCCATATATATATGTATGTATGTATGGATGTATATATATATATATATATATATATATATATATATATATATATATATGTGTATGTATGTAAATTTGGTTCGTTGCAAACGAATAAAACCATATTTCTACGTAACCAATTTTTTTGTAAATTTTCAGACAACCCATCTTTAGAGTCGAGGCATGTTTTTATGTTATTAAAATAAATTTACCTCGCGAATTATTAAAATATTACATAAAATAAATATATTTTTTAACCGTGGTGCGAATCTGTTCTGTTGATAAAACTGAACTTCCGGTTCGATTCATTTCACAGCCACGAATTGACGAAAGATTTCATTTTCTGTTTAGTAAGTAAAAAAACAAAAAAAAACATTCATTTGTTTATCTTCCAAATTTTTTAATTTACACATTTTTTCTTTATTATATAAGGCCAAAACAAAGTTGTCGCTTACTTTTTGAGTTTTTTTTTTCTTTTTCGATATAAGATAACACGATTTAAAAAATAGGGCGGATCACTCTCAGCATTAGCACCGAAAAATGTTACTAAACATTTGTTAATAATTTCTCACTTTTACAAACATTTGATTTTAAATTTCTTTTTAAATGACGACTTTTATCGACTTTTTTTAAATATCGCCCCAAATGGTGTTTATTAGCCCCCCCCCCCCCGCCTCCAAAAGTGATATTTATTCCGGAAGCTGCTCTTAAGATTTGGAGGTTGAGGGGGATTCCAAGGTGGACCTAATCTATAAAAAAAAGGCTTTATGCGCACATAAGCAACTATTTTTTATTAACTTTTTTTTTTACTTTTTATTTAAAAATTAGTAAATTTCAATGAATACAGTAATAAATAATTTATCATAAATATGTGTTTTTGGTTTTGTGTTGAATGAAACTTTTTCTTTCATTACAACAATAATGAACCAATTTAAATCTTCCGGCATACGTTTAAGGGTTACGAACGTCAGCCAACGTCAGTAAATAAAAAATGTTACGTGCGCATGCATTAGCCTTTACTAGGGGGGCTAAGGGAGCGACCATTAAATAATTATGCTGGTCGCCATGGAACTCAACGCGCAAGGAGTACCTAAAGTGGCACTTATGCACTTATTTTATCGTGCTATTTTTTAAAATAGTATTTTCATGCTAAATTCAAATTTTACAATATGTTTTTCTTTTATTAATTTGTTAAGTGAAAGTACATATAACCCGGTAGGTTTCTAATGTGATGAAAATCTAGCCCCCCACCCCCCAAAAAAGGGGTACTCTGGATAATAACAAAACATTAAAATCGCCTCAGTCTAGACAGATTTCTTCTCTACTGAACGAGGAAACAAACGGTGAAGTGTAGTTCACCTTCTGTTTCTCTCCCCCTCTCTCTTCCTCTCTTAATATCTCTCTCTATCCATCTCTCCCTTTCCCTCTCTCAATCTATCTTTCTCTCTATATCAACCTCTCCATCTCTCTTTGAGCACCTTTCTCTCTCTAAATCCCTCTATCTCTCTACTTTCCTCTGTCTCATCCCTCTCTGTTTCTAACTCTCCCCCTCTCTCTCTGTTTATCTATCAATCCCTTTATCTCTCTATCTCCTTCTCTTTCTCTATTTTCCTCTCACTTTCTCTTTTCTATCTATATATCTTCCTCTCTATCTGTCCATCTCTAATCCCTCATCCTATTTTAGTCTCCTAAATTAATTACAGTGAATAAGGCATTATCAAAACATGGATAAATCCTATTTTAGTCACCTAATTTACTGACTGTGAGAATAGAAGTTACTTGGAAATTACTGCTACCTTGAACAGCACCAGAAGTAACTGGTAAAACCTTTCTAATTAAATTGATTTTGACAGCCATTTGGTAACAAAATGACATAGCCTTAGCCCTTGCTGCATGAGGAATACCTGCGACCTTGCTTGCCAAGTAGAAGAAGTATTTATTCTACTTTAAAACATTCAATTTTTCAAAAATCTCATGTTCGTCATCTCCAAAACATCCAATATGGGGAAAAAATATTGCAGAAATGCAAACTTATTGTTTAGGATGAATGCACAATGGTACGCAAAAAAATCACTTGAGGCTCTTGGTCGATCCTTGCAAGATTTGCGTGGCAATGTCAGACCATTTGGGAATGCAGTAATATTGCTTGCAGGAGATTTCAGACAAATGTTACCTGTTATTCTTCAATCAAGACCAGCAGATGAAATAAATGCTTGCCTCAAATACTCTACTTTTTTGTTCCATGTGAAGACATTAAACTTAACTCAAAATATGCATGTCCAGTTGCCGACTGTTCGATCCGCACAAAAACTTTTGCATCACTTGTGGGAAATTGGGTACGAAAAAGTGCCAGCTGATCAGAGTTAAGGGCAAAATTCTTTGACTTTTAACTTCTGTAATTTCTGTAATTTTATATCACTAAAAGAATAGTTAGTTTAAAATGTTTTTGCAGATATTCTAATTATAAGAATTCCATTTGACTGAGTGAATGAGCTATTCTTGCAGGTCAATACAAAGATGCCCATGAACTTAACTCTATTATTCAATGTAAAATTCCAAGTGAGGTATTCAAATACAAATCCATCGACACTGTTGTGAAAGCAGATAAAGTGGGTAATTATCCACCAGCTATATTTGCCAGGGATGCCACCGCATGTATTGCAACTGAAATTTGGTGTACTAATTATCATGTTGTGAAATATAAACCAATCCAAGCTTTGCAATGGCACATAGCTTGCAGTAAAAAAAAATTAACAAACAATATCATAGAAACAACAACAGAACCTTTCACAGATGAATATATCTTCATTCCATGCATTCCTATGATTCCACCGGATACATCATTACTCTTTAGGAAATTGAACTTTCCAATTTTATTGTCATTTGCAATAACCATCAACAAAGCACAGGGAGCAATCTTTACAATTGTGGGACTTACAGTTACACACTGACTGTTTTTTCACATGGACAATTTATATTACGTATTCAAGAGTCACCAAGCCGAAAAATCTCTATATCAGCTAAGAAAATGGAACAACAAAAACTGTGTACCCATGCAAAATGGAAAATTAAACCTATAAGAAACATGCTTTTCCTCATTTTGGAACTTTTTCCATTGCGTCAATTTGAGCCACAGCAACGCGTGGCAGGGTACAGCTATGGCAATACAAGAAACCGAGTGTAAAAATTATGTGACGTATGAACATCCGGTTATCTAAAAGAGTCAAATTTTCTTGATTTGTATTTTTTGTTTACACGGGAATCGGCACTTACCAAGGTCCGGACGCCACTCGAGGATAAGGGTTTATGTGTTCCATTAGTTTGATTATAGCGTAGTAGACATAAGTAATGAGAATTTTGTAAATTGGATTACTAAGGGGGACGGTTAATCAAGGACTTGTTTACATTGGACTTGAAGACAATCAGATTGTAGTCAGCTGGAAAGCAGGTAATCGGAAGAGAGTTCCACAGGCGTATAGTTCTAAGAAAGAAGCTTTGTTCATAGAATCTGCATTCAGGTTTAGGCACAGACAAAGAGTGTGGGAAATTATTGATAGTGTTTTCGTAAAAGTTTGGTGAGGGGGGGGCATAGATTTGTTGTTGATCTGGATACGAAAATATAACAAAAACGACTTCTACAAAACCCTCGTTCGTTTGTCCCTTTTTAGCCATACATCACATTATTTTAATACCAGGTAACCTACATTGTTGTTGCTTTCTTTTGCTCTTCCATATTTAACATGCTTCAAACAAAATATCTTTCCCTCATATATATATATATATATATATATATATATATATATATATATATATATATATATATGTATTAGTGTGTGTGTCTATATTTTTATATATAATTATACAATGATATCCTGACACATGTTTCATCGGCTACGACTCATCAGAGTGGCTGAAACAACAACAATAACAACAACAACAACAACAAAAATAATAATAATAATAATAATAGTAATAATAATAATAATAATAACAATAATAATAATAAAACAAGGAAGAAAACTCCTATCAAATCGTAGACTTTGCTATTCCAGCCGACCACAGGGTGAATATCAAAGAAAAGGAAAAACTTATAATAGTAGGATCACAAGGAACAATCCCGAAAAACTTTGAAAAAAGGGAGGAGAGAAATTGGAATCAGAGGAATAACTGGAAAGATACAGCAAATAATAATAATGAAAACAGCTGAAATATTAGAGAAAACTTTTGAATGCTGAGACTAATACACATCTGATGCAATGATGAAGGGCTACATGGAAACAAGAACATTAAAGCTTCATATAAAAAAATCTGCTACCTTCCATTTGTCTGCTATCCTCCATTTCCTCGTTATCAACACCCCAAAAGCCAAGAATGGTCAAGGAGGATGGAAAGACCAAGGACAAAGAGCTGACCAGACATCGGCTGGACAAGTGTGAAAAGAATTGGGAACTTGGGGAGGTACATTGCCACTCAAATTCTAGTTGTCACTGCCAGCGAGAAATCAATGAAAGCGGTAGTTGCGATAATGCAAACTTATTTGCAAATGCTATTGAAAAAGGTGGAGAGTACTAGAAATTTGAGGAGACTTGTTGTGAATCAGCTTCCAGGGAATGCCACATGTTTGTTTCAAGGAGAGATCTCTGATAACCTGTGTGAAAGCTCCTTGTGAGCCAATAATAGGTGCAAGAGCAGCGACTACTGTCGTAAGAATAATATACTACTACCTTTCTGGGATTACGTATATAATAGAGTAAGATTAAGCGTATAATTCATAATCGACGAAGTGTGTGTTTTCTTTCGTGAAGTATCAGCTCAAGAATGTAAAAAGTTTGCATATGGATTATCTTGTTGCTATTGTCGTAAATCATAAGAAAATCATTCCGATTTCATAACATAGATATTCGCTCTAATTTATATATATATATATGTGTGTGTGTGTGTGTGTGTATGTGTGTGTGTGTGTGTGTGTGTACTAGCAGTTCGACTCGATTAAAATGGTTTTATCAAATCCCATTCCCCTTTTGTCAAATCTCGTGTCTGTAGACTGAACATTGACAGAATAGATTGGTAGGGAAATGTAAGCACATAGACACACACTGAAAATTTCACTATATATATATATATATATATATATATATATATATATATATATATATATATATATATAAAATGAAGTAGAGTGAAAAGCACATATTATTTTTCTTTTATTAATATTATTTTTTTTCCTTGTACACATTTTTGTGAATTATTCCATGGATTTCTGCCTTTGGATTATTATGGACCATCTTCTTCCAATTACGGGATTTCCTTGGATTTTACTTGTACAAATGGAAATTCTTGTAACTTTCTTGAAGTTTTACATTTGGATTTTACTGTCACTGGATTTTTTATCTTCCACCAGACTATCCATTCATGTGTAATCACCTTTTTCTTTACCATATTCCCTCTGCTTAACTTATTTTGTTTTCAAGTAAGATCTTTGACTTACTTGAGGTTTCATCAAATACTTCTGCATGCAAAATCCGATCCCGCATTTTGCTAATTCCTACCCTCTGATAAGAAGGAGAGTATTTCTTCGAAACTTCGCCAATTAAGGACTATCCATTTATCTAGTGTTTCCTTTCCAGATTAAATATGTTTTTAACTCATTTCAAAGTGTTTTTTAACATATTTTATTAATTGTTTGCTCATATATATATATATATACATATATATATATATATATATATATATATATATATATATATATATATATATACTAGCATTTCAGCTCGGCGTTGTCCGTGTGTTTGGAGGTGTGTGTTGACCAAAAAAAAGTGGTAGTAGGAAGGCAGATTCCAACCGGAAGTGACGTAGGTTTAAATTAAGGCTAGACAATCGAAAAGAGAGGATGACTTTTGAAAATATCGGCGAAAAAAGCCACCCCTCCCTCTAGAAAAGTTCTCAGTTGCGGGTGGAGAAAGCAATGTTTTTCAACCAGTTTTTCGATATGTGTCGTATAAAGGGTAGTGCTTCAAAATGATATTGATCCTGTGAAAATTTGTCGCTTCTGTCGAAAGTTTTAGGCAGACATGCAAACATTCATACATACATTTATATATTGGTAGCTCAAATTTTTACCACAACCAATTAATAAGCTTGCCCTATCTCTGAATGCCCTTTATGTAAAATTTCAAATGTTTAGACCAGAAATTGTCTGGCTGAAAACCGATCACGTAGATTTTCCCAAATCTCAGTACCTTCTATATAAAATTTCCAGTCTGTAGACTCAAAATTGAGAGAGTTATTGCGTAGGGAAATGTAGACACACAGACAGATAAACAGACACACAGATACACAGACACGTTCACTTTTATAGATATATTCGCATTTCATCCCGGCGTTGCCCGGGTGTTTGAATGTGTATGTTGATCAAAAACAAAAAAAAAAGTGGTAGCAGGAAGGCAGGCTCGAACCCGTACTTCAAAGGAGGAAAAGACCGGGGAAAAACCTGACGTCTATGCTCTTACGACCACAGCCAAACCGTAAGTGATACTTTTAAAAATCAAGGCTAGACAATCGAAAGGAGAGAATGACTTTCAAAGATATCGGTGGAGAAAGCGACCCCCCCCCCTGTAGAAACGTTCCCAGTTTAAGGTGATGATATTAATGTTTTTAGCCAGTTTTTCGATATTTGTCGTCTGAAAGGTGAAAGTTCAAAACGATACTGATGTTGTGAAAATCCGTCGCCTCTGTCGAAAGTGTTGGGCAGACATGAAAACATACATCCATTTATATATTGGTAACTAAAAATTTTCGACCCAAACCGATGAAAAAGCTTGCCCTATTTCTGAATACCCTTTATGCAAAATTTCAAATGTTTAGACCAGAATTTGTCTGATTAATTTGGTAGAGACCACAGAGGTCAATTTTAAAAAAAAGTTTGACCCCTTATTATGACTCCTTAACGTTTATTGTTTTCGGCGCTAATCAATTTATTAAGTTCGATCCATCTCTAAGGAACCTATATCTTAAATTTCAAGTGTTTAGACCCAAAATTCGCGGAGGAGTTTGGTAGAGTTCTCAAAGATCAAATCGTTGAACTTTGACCCCTTACCAGCCAAATTTATGGCCGAAAACCGATCACATCGATTTTCCCTAATCTCAGTACCCTGTATATCAAATTTCGAGTGTGTAGAGTAAAAATTGAGAGAATTATTGCCCAGGGAAATGTACACAGACAGATAAACACACAGACACGTTCACTTATATATATATATATATATATATATATATATATATATATATATATATATATATATATATATATTCAAATAAAATAGATAATAGATCACAATAACATGATGTTGACTTTGACTGTATTTATATACAACTTAGGCATACACAATGCATAAAGAGACTAAAAGGAAGTTTTCAATATAGTATCATACTATTATATTACTTATCTGGCAAAACATGCCTAACCAGGAAATGGCATTATAGGGCACAGACAGGTTTCGAACTATATTTTAAATAATCAAATGTTTCAATCACTCTTTTTCTCCTCTATGTCTTTTAGTCTTTCTCTTTTTCTCTCTCTCCTGTTTTTCCTCACTTTTTCTAATGTATTTTACTTGGCTACGCTTTTTATCTACATTTTTCATTCTATCATCTCTTTCGCTTTTTTTTAATAGGTTTTCGCTTCCGGTCTATTATAATTAATATAAGGTCCTCGACTGAGTTCAGTTCTCTACTTTGTTGAGGAGAGTAGAAAGTGGAACATGGGTTTACTTTCGACAGCTGAATTACTCTCGCTTTACTGATTTTATCCGTTAATTCTCACATTCTCTGAGTGATGTTTCTGACAAAGGTGAAAGAATTGCATTTTTTCGGGTCGAAATCTATCCATTTCACACTTATTTTTATCCAGTTTTTCATCTTGGAGTAATATTTTGTAGTTCTTTACCCCAAGTTGCTTCATTACTTGTTTCCAAGCGATTTCCATAAAAATATCCAGAGGAAGATCGCGTTTGCTAAAAAAACGACAAAAGGGTTTCTTTTTTTTTTCTTACTTCGTTGCCTAGCGTAATGCATAATTTCAATAAAAATATTTCGCAAGCGTTTCACCTCTGTAGTCCGAACTACTATCGAGTTGCTTCTTTGTATATTACGAAATGGTTGACTTCAAATGCAAATTTAGTACAGATATTTTAATTATCGTAGACTCTTGAAAATTCAGCATGTTATTGTTATATATCTTATGAGATGACTGACCAATGTTTTATGATTTTAAGTTTAAATAAACAGCGACAACATGAATTGAAATACATCCTACTAAAGCCTGATTGATACAGCTGGTGAATTTAAAAAATGTAATCTGGACATAAGGACACTTTAGAAGAATGTTATGCAATAAAATCTGTTTTAAACTTGGAAAAATGCCACAACCATCTTGCATGAATGAAGCATCTGTTTTTGAGTAGAATAAGAGATTCAAGGATGACAGGGAATATATGAGGGATTATGAGAGGTGTGGAAGAAGTAAGGAAGTTGATTAGCTAATCAAAAATGTGATGAATAAGAACCGTCGTGTGTTTATAGAGACAATATGTGCACAGTTTTGTGTCAGTGTGGGAACTGTACACGCAATTGTTCACGGGGGAATGAAGATGTGGAAAATATGCGCGAATTTTATCCCAACGTACTCAGAAAAGATCAGAAAGAAAGACGTTGTCATGTCGAGTTGATCAATTCAGATCTCGCAGTTCTATATGCTCTGGTGACCTTCGAAGAAAGCTGAATCTACTGTTATGACCCAGAGACCAAGAGAGAGAGAGAGAGAGAGAGAGAGAGAGAGAGAGAGAGAGAGAGAGAGAGAGAGAGAGAGAGAGAGAGAGAGTTCTCTGTGTAAGCATACTGACTCTCCCAGGCCCAAGAAGGCCATACACAACAAATCCATCCAGGAATTTGTAATAATCCCCCTTTTTTTGGCAGCACGGGCATGATCTACATGAAATAGGTTTCCATTAGACAGACAGTCAAAAAGGAATTTGCTGAGGTTTTAAGGTAGTTTAAGAATAGATCCCATTAGAAAAGTCCAGCAATCTTTAAATCGGGACAATGGCATTTTTACCAGTACAATGCACAAGTCCACAACTTCATTTTTGTCACAGACCGTTTGACCAAACTGGGGATCAAGACAGTTCCTCACCCTCCCTATAGTCCAGACTTTGCTCCCTGTGACTTTTAATTATTACGTAACTTAAATAAAAACCTTAGAGGTTGTCATTATGAGAAAGTTAACGAGATGAAAGAGGCTTTGATGAGGGTCATTGACACACTCACACAAGAGAACTTCAAGGGATCCTTCCAGAAGTTGTTGGAACGGTATTAGTGCATTGTAACTGGAGTGCATTTCTTTGAGTTTCATACGTGTTTCGCTTGCGATGAAAAGTGGGTTCCTTACGATAAATAGCAACGCTCACAACTTCACCGATATTTTTCGCAGTCAGAGTTGCACCAAAGGAAGGTTACACTGACTGTTTGATGGTCTACGATCGAACTTATTTATATATCTCATAGATTTTTTTTTTAATACAGACGAAGCAATTACGACGGAGAAATATTGTCAACAAATCGATGAAACGCATCAGAAACTTCGACAATAACACCCAGCATTAGTCAACAAGAAAAGGTTCAATTCTCTTCCACGACAATGCTCATCCGCATTTCTGCAGAAGTTGAAAGATTTAGGCTACGAAACTTTGCCTCATCCGTCATACTCTCTAAACCTTTTACCTACCAACTACAACTTTTACAAACATCTCAACAACTTTCTCCATGAGAAATGCTTCAAAAGCCTACGCGATATCAAAAACGCCTTCAGTGACTTCACCGCCACCAGAACGCAAGTTTTTAAGTTACTGGTGTGATTAAACTTGTTTTGCATTGGGAAAAGTGTGTTTATTCTGATGGTGCTTATTTCGATCAATAAATTTTTGTTTGAGTCGAGATTTGTTCATCTGAATTTAAGAGTTTAAAACCGCAATAAATTTTTGTCAACCTGATATATATATATATATATATATATATATATATATATATATATACGTAAATTGAATAAAATCACAACCTACATGAATAGAAATTCACTTATTTTGGCGTTAAGCTCTTACAGCTGTTTCGTGAAAGGATGGGCAATTACCTCTCGTCCATAGAACTGTAAATCTTCCATCCAGTCACTCCCCAGAGACGCTTACAACTATTCCAAACAAGTTTTTCAATCCGTTGTGAACACGTTTATTTTTTCGTCGTATATATATATATATATATATATATATATATATATATATATATATATATATATATATATATATATAGTGGAGATGGTAATTAATAAAAACTGAAGAAAGTGCTCAATACTGTTGTAGAGCAAATATGCGTTTTAATTTTATTACCGTATCTTTCTGTTAAGTTACATTATTGTTTCGGCTACACGGCTGTTTTTTCTGTAAAAGTCTGATGACGCTACAGATGGCAAAAAAAACGGCCGAGTAGCCGAAACAATAATGTAACTTAACAGAAAGATACGGTAATAAAAATAAAACGTATATATATGTATATATATATATATATATATATGTGTGTGTGTGTATGTGTGTGTGTGTGTCGCTCTCTAACAAACTTCCTAGTCCGTTTTTGGCCTACAGATCTATGGCCAAATTCGATTTGGTTTTTAGCCGGTAAAAATAGCTGCTAAGGAATAAAACGAATGGAACTTATCAAGCTTAAGTCGACTTAAAGTGTGCTACTCATAAACATATGTATTATATAGTTTTAAACAACGTTACGTTTGAATTTTTAAGGGACATAGGACAGATGGTAACAAAATAGGTTGAAGAGCTATATTGTTTTGGCTCCGGTTGTCATCCAAGTTATGTTATGATTTTTTTTGTACAATCGCCTGATTTGACCCAGATTCTCGGGAATTCTCGTCAAGCATGGATCTGGCGAGACTGGCAATCATCGGTTTAAGCCGAGCATCGTAACAGAAGCAGACTAATTTAGAAACAAAGAAACCGGGGAAAAAATACAAATGCAAATAATAAAAAAAACTACCTTTAAAGGAATGAAAATATTTTTATTTTTTATTTTTATTTTGTATTTTTTTGCAAAATAATTATCAATAAAAAATGTTTTTTTTCTTTTTTTTTCTACAAGAAATTTTACACTTTTATTATTTTTTTTTTCTACAAGAATAGATGAAAGTCTAGTCTCGAGTCTTAGACTTCCAGTTTGTTGGCTTTCATAATTCGTGTGAGCTACGACGCTGTTTTACTGTGGAAATAATTATATCATCTCTTACATTCTGCAATCTATCTCTCTCTCAACACACACACACACACACACACACACACACACACACTCTGGTTTCTTTTTTCTATTCTAGCCCTTCTCTATTCTCGTCCACGCCCCTCTATTTACACCACTCTTTAAACTGTTCCCTACTCCATCGTTCAAGTAGCCATTGTGTTCACGGCTTTTTCTATCCAGCTGGAAACTTTACCATTAACCCGCGGATTTTCCCATAAGGTATCGTCAAGTGAGACAGCGAGTCAAGCATTGAAAACAGCGTTTGAAAATTGCTGACCAGCGTATTTAATTGTCACGTGGTTTTTAAGTGTCTGGAGAAGAGAGTTGGGGCGATGCTAGTTTTTTTTAAGAGCGAGAGAAGAAAATGGCTAAAGAATAAAGGGTAAAAGATGGTCAGATTTTGTTAACACGTTTTTTTTTGTTGTTGTTGCTTTTTTTATTTAATTAATTTTTATTTTTATTTCTCCTGTTCGTTTAGTTTTTGCTGGTGTCTGAGATTTCTATTGTAGGTTATTGTTCACGACGATGATCTGTTAATGGCGGGGTTTAGGTTTATGATCACGGCGCAAGAAATGACACGGGAAGTTTTAACGGGTGTTCAGCAGGGTTGTGTATTGACCAAGGAAGTCAGGGAATAGGGCAATTGGCTCCAAGCATTTAAAGTAAAATAAAATAAAATAAAATAGTGGAAAATTGTAATAAGCGGAAAGAGAATAAAGCGAAGAATATTTGAAAGGAAAGAACAGGAAACAAACCAGGAAAGAAAATCTGAGATCAGAATAAGTTAGAAACAGGTATAAATTATTCAAAACAAAACAAAAAAAAATACATCTATATTATAATACAACTACTTGGAGAATGTTTCATTATTGCTTCTCCATACATGACGCCATGCATATAATACAATAAGGTAAGTTCATGCTCGTGCGTACATTGTCACCCTGTACCCGTATTATTTTTTTAAATTAGGATCGCTCGATAGCCGAATATGCAATCCAAGAAAAGTAATTTAAAAAGATGTTCTTCAATGTCGTTGTTTTAATTTATTTTTATATTGGACTATTATTCTCATCTTTATTAGTTGTTGTTTTTCATCTTTTATTGGTTTGTTTATTCACAATGTTTCGGCCAACTATTCCTCTGGCCTTCGTCAGTTGGTAACCGCGACGGATAGAAACTTCGAATCTCCTAACTGCATTCTCAGCCAGGTCTGGTAACTGTTTCCGCAGACTTCCGGCCATATTTGAATTCACGATGCCAGCGTTTTACAAGGTCATATGATGGAGCATTATCATCATAAGTTTCTTTCATTTCATCAAAAGTCTACTGTGGTGTACATCCTTTCAAATACAAAAACCGGACTGCTGCTCGACATTCAACAGGCCCCCTTTCACACCTGACTCAGTTCAAACACTTGTAAAACTAAAATCACAATTAGTGCAGAGCTGTAATTTTCCACATAACCCGTAGAGATAGGAATCATTGCACAGGCAAAATTTTAGCTAGATCAGATAATTGGAAGCTGGGAGTGGGTCAGGGGTATTACTTATTACACACCCCTTATATGTATATATATATATATATATATATATAATATATATACATATATATAAAATATATATATGTTTATTTATTTATATATATATATACATATATTTAGTAAAACTGGTAATTAGTAAAAACCTGAAGAGAGTGCTCAATACTATTGCAAAGCAAACATGTGTTTTATTTTTTATTACCGTTTTATCTGTTTGGTTACATATGTTTCGGATGTTGGACCATGTTTACGATCCAACAGCCTCGTAAGACCTTACAGAAATGGTTGTTAGTATTTGGAAGAAGTGTTTCAGAGGAAATAGGAGAAAAGAGGGGGAAAGAGATAATAAGGGGGGAGACCCGTATCAACAATATTTAAGTTTTGAAGATTAAAATACATTATATTGTAGTGTGTGGGGGTAGCAGATTCGGGTAGGCGTGGGTGGAGATATGGATATAGGGAGGGAGGTGGAGAGAGGATAGTAAAAGGGGGGTAAGGAGAGGACGGGAAGGAATTTCAATTATATATATATATATATATATATATATATATATATATATTGACGAGCTCAACTCTTAAATATTTGCGTCATTTATATTAAGATTTCCCTGAAAAACATACAAACAATAACAAAAAACAATTAACAAAATATGAAAGGGTACTTTTTTTTATTTATTTTAATATTTTGTATTCTATTTTACGACGGCGGTAAAACATAACAAACTTACAGTTTCTCGGGGTTTTTTTTTCAACATTAAACACACTACGTGTACATTAGTGATGTTACCAAGTGTTGCATTACATATATGTTTATATATTGAAGAGTTTAGCTCCCAAATATATTAAAATAAAACTGAAAAAAATGTTTAAAAACTAATTCTGGATAATAAAAAAAATAATAATTGCAAAAAAAAAAGAAAGAAAATCTTCTGTTCATTGAACATATAAATGGGAATCCCTGTAAGTACGATAAAATTAAGAAAAATAAGTAAATCACTTAAAAAAATAAGCCATATTCCGCCCGTGATCTCCGTTTCCAATCTACCTTCTTCTATTATAAAAAAAGTGAGAAAAATATTTAAAATATTCTTTTATTCTGGATAAAAGAAACAAAAAAGGAACATAATAAATTGATTGCAAATAATTGTTCAGTTCACCAGTACTCGTTCATACACTAAAACTAACAAATCTGAAATTTTTCAGAGGTCTGTTTCATGTGCCGATGAAAATTCTAAATTCAGTGCCAGCAAAAGTAATATGGAAATCGCTATCTAATGATACTTCTACTATTACTACTTGTTATAAAAATGTTTTGACATGCTTCTGGGTTTGACCTTTACTCCTGATCTGAAATGGAACACGTACATCAAGTCTGTTGCCAGGGTCGCTGGAAAGATGATGGCTTCCTTCTACCGCTCCAGAAGATATCACACTACTGATGCAATTCTCTATCAATATAAAAGCCAAGTACGTCCAAGGATGGAATATTGCTGCCATATCTGGGCAGGAGCTGCTAAAAACAGCCTATCCTGCCTTGACAGAGTAGAAAATAAACTTCGTGGCTTAGTGGGGGATGGCCTTTTCTCTACCCTTCAACCTCTCTCCCACAGAAGAGACGTTGCGAGCCTGTCTTTGTTTTATCGTTATTTCAATGGCAGGTGTTAGCCTGAGCTCCAATCGCGGGTCCCCCCTCGCCAATCTTTTACGAAAAACACCCGTCTAGCTGAAGCCACTGTCAAAAGTTTTCACCACTCTCTATCTGTGCCTAAATCAAAACGTAGATTCCATGAACACAGCTTCTTTCTTAGAACAGCACGCCAGTGGAACTCTGTTCCGTCTGCCTGCTTCCCACCTGACTACAACTTGGATGTCTTCAAATCCAACGTAAAAAAATTCCTCATGAACCGCCCCCTTAAGTAGACACTTTATGAAATCTCAACCCTAACCCGTACAACTTACTGTACGTGCAATAACCCTTATTCCTGAGTGGCTTCAGGGCCTTGATAAGTGGTGACCTCCTTGTAAAATAAATAAATAAATAAATAAATAAACTGGATATACAGAAACGGCTATACATGTAAAACATAAAGGAACATCACATTGCCTCTCTCTCTCTCTCTCTCTCTCTCTCTCTCTCTTTGTCAGAAAGGTCATTACTAACCAGCCGTAAAACTCTTCACTCTTCACAAATCGTCCCCATTGACTCCAGTTCTGCGCCATTCTGAGCAACTCAACCATGCTAATGTCCCCTATGTTCTTTACGTTGTCTGACATTCTGGTTTTTGGTCTTCCACGTCTTCTTTTTGCCAGGGGTTGTACCAAAGAGCAGATCTTTCATTAGGTCGTTTATTATGACCACATGTCACAAAAATCGCTATTTACTGTCATTGATGCTGTTCAGTAGTTTTCGGCATGGTCCAATATTCTCCAGAGCCCATTCATTTGTACGTTTGCCACCCTAGTTTACACGAGGGAGTTTACAGTAGCACAGTTCCAAAGCAGCAATTTTCATCGTAATAGTAAAAACAAAAATAACAGCATATTTTAAAATATATTCGTCGACGCTTAATGTGATTGCCAATAAATGAATCCTGTTATCAGAAGGTAAAGTCGGAGAGGTTTTACCTCCTAGGACTGAACAGAACAATACTTCAACCCAACATCAACAAAGCAACTGTCGAACTGATTGTTACGGATATGCTCCCAACTGATAAGGACAGCATGAACTCTAGCTGTGTATCGGGTACATATTTCTGTAATTATTTTTATTATTTATTTTTTGATCTAGAAGGAATACATAATGTTTTTTAAAATCACAATTTTCAGCCGATTCCTACGACTTTTTTCTACCAGCCAGTCCATATAATAATTTATACGATGAATATAACGTCAAGATTCTGTTACATTTTTCAAGGGATAAAAATATTGTCCTTGTGGTATTATTTCTTAATTCATCAAGTTTATTCTTAGGAATGCACGCCCAAAAACGAAATAAAAAATAAAGAGATAGAAAAAGGAATAAAGCTCTAAAATATATAATAAGGGACAATAGAAACATGGAGTGAATTGCTGCTAGCAGCCTTCGCAATTATGGTTCTTAATTGTATGCGATAAAAAGATGGTGGAGGTTATTGAAGCAGAAATTGTTTACTGGTCACACCACCCGTATCGCCAATGTGTAAAATGGATTTGGTGTTAAGGGGACGAGTGTTTGCATACAGTCTGCATCGTCTCAGGTCAGGTGCCACGTGCTTCAACCTAGTATGAATTAGGGTTGTTAAAAGTAGAGAAAGGGTAGGGGTCGGACAGAAAATGAAGGAGGAGAATCGGGGGAGGGGTTGCATGTAAATATAAAGAGGAGGGTAAGAAAATATGAAAGAAGTAAAACTGCATCTAATAAAGAAGGTCAAGAATAAAGAAGTGAGATAAAGAAAGAGGACAAAATGTAAAAATTAACGGAGAGGAAGGGGAGCAGAAGATAAAAGGAAAACAAGAAGGAAGGAGAAGAAAAAAAGTAAAGAAGAAAGATGAGGTGAAAAATAAGATAAATAAGAGGAAAAAGAAAGAGTAGTAGTAGTAGTAGTAGTAGTAGTAGTAGTAGTAGTAGTAGTAGGTGAGAGAGAAAGTAAAAGGAGAGGAACATGCGTAAAATAGCAGGAAGGAGGATGAGAAAAGGGAGGAGAACATTAAAAAGAAGAAAAGAAGAAGAAGAACGGACAGAAATGATGATGATGATGATGATGATGATGATGATGATGATGATGACGCTGATGACGACGACGACGACGACGATGACGACGATGAAGAAGAAGAAGAAGAAGAAGAAGAAGAACAACAACAACAACAACAACAACCACAACAAGAACAAGAAGAACAAGAACAAGAACAAGAAGTTGAAGAAGATGAAGAAGAAGAAGAAGAAGAAGAAAAAGAAGAAGACAGCATAAGGAAGGGACAGAGCTGATCGTGATGATGATGGTGAAGATGAAGAAGAAGGAGGGCAGATATCATTAATTTACAAAGAAAGAAAATGGTATGAATTGAAAAATAAATTAAGCGAAAGGAAATTTGGAAACAAAGTTAACTATCGGTTTTGTGAATAAAATGTTTAAGCAAAGACAAATTAAGGGATACAAGCATAAAAAGAGAGAAACGGGGTGATGGTAAAAGAAAGGGTAGAGATGTCAGTCGTAGAGAAGAAGAGATACAAGACTAGAAAGCAGTCGACATCGAGAGCGAGTTATAACAAAAGAAATGCTGTTGGCAGTGTCATTGATGGCCATAAATTTGCAAACGTTGGCGCTATAACTCTTGACTTTGGTGCTTAAATGGCGTGAAAAAAAGCAATTCTTTTGACTTGAAGAGTGGGAAGGGTATAAAATAGGGAGTGATTTGGGTTTCATATTTTGTTCTTGCGGTAATATTGATGATACGGTAGCTCCGTAGGCGTTGGTATCAATTTAAATTTGCCGGAGATCAGGGGCGTTGATTCTTTTATGGAGATAGAAGGAGGCTAAATTGATAAGACCCCCTCCAAGTGGTCAAGGAAGGGAGGAGGATGTTTATAGACAATTTACGACGAAAAGGAGAAAGAGGGAGAGACACACAGGAAGGGAGAGAGAGAAAGAGAGACGAAGAGCAAAAAGGGAACAAGAAGGTGAGGTTAAAGTAATTAATCAGTTAATTAGGGAGCACATATTGTTAACTGCTTGGCATGACTCGACCTATTAACAAGCCATCTTCCTGCATCACAGCTGGATAGATGATTATTATTAAGCATCTTGAATCATTATTCGCTAGCGGACTTTGCTGTCGGGAGAGGAATAATGATCCTTAATCGAATGAAGCGGTCGTCTTTTGATCAACTCTGATTACGCATACAAGACGATTAAACATTATATATACAAAGAAAGAAAATAGTATGAGTAGAAAAATAAATTACAAGAAGGTAATATATATATATATATGTGTGTGTGTGTGTGTGTGTATGCGTGTGTGTGTGTGCGTGTGTGTGTGTGTGTGTGTGTGTGTGTGTGTGTGTGTGTGTGTGTGTAGGTATTTATTTGCTTCCCAACGTAAGCAAAATATGACACATGGTCGGTTTTTTGTCGGGTGTAGGGGAAGGCTGGAGAAGGGTAGGGAGAGGGGATGGTATACATGGGGTTGCCCCTACATGTACCAACAACCAATTGCCACAAGGCCAATAGTCTCAAAGTGCAGCATCTGGGAACATATACTACACTGTTATCTCAGCCAAAAGGCCGAGTACCTATGCCGGATATATATATATATATATATATATATATATATATATATATATATATATATATATATAGTGCATATTTTGAGAGCAAGTCATTATTCTAACACGTCTGAAAACACGACAAAAATGTATTTTTCCGATGTTGTTGGATATCTTTCCGATTCATTGAGCGCTCTTTACTTCAGTTGGCATGTTGTATGGTCCCAGTAGTTGTTCTTCTCAAGTGCTTTCGATCGGTACATCCAATTGTCGTCAGGAGCGATAAAAAGCAATTGAGAACGATTTGGCCACACAACAATTACTACGCGCCATAATATAAAATATAACAGCCAAAATAAAAAAGAGACCGCTCGGCAAATAGAAAAGATATCCAAAAACCAAAATCGGAAAAAAGAATCCTATCATGTTCAATCAGACGAGTGTGAATATATATATATATATATATATATATATATATATATTACCCTCAGTAATTACGCATAATATGTCCAGAACTAAAAGAAACTATAACGTTTCAAGTAATACCAATAACAATGTCAACCATACTAACCACAAAAGCACTAACATAGACAGATCTTCCACTAGAACAAGGACGAGTACACAGAATAATATTTGGTTTAATCCACTTTTCAACTCCAATGTAAAAACTAATATCTCCAAGGAACTCTTCAATATTGTTGAAAATTCTTTTAGTGACCCGCATAGGTATAACACTTAGTTTAACAAAAATTCTATGAAGATATCATCCGCTACAATGCCTAATTTAGCGCAGACAATCATAACCTCTAATAACAAGAAAAGTAAAGATGCCGAAGTAATTCCTTGTCACTTGACCAAGAAAACCAAGTGTAATTGTCAAAAAAAGAAGAATGTCCCCTCAATAGTAACTGTATCAATAAAAATGTGATTTATTCATGTACTGTAATCGAGATACCATCTAAATTCCTCCAAAGAAACACCACTAATCTTTCCCAACAGCCAATCTTTGGTCAAACAAATGCCAATGAACTTGAATCTCCCCCTCCTCTAATAAGCTTGATTAATGGCAGTAATAATAATATAAATAATGATAGTCCTTCACAGAATAACTCCCATGATAATAACTTTGGAAACCAGCCCAGTAATAACATCCCCATCCATTCACCAACATCCTATCTTAACCTTAATAACAATCTAATATTAAATGCAAACAGCAGTATCCACAATGAAACCAAAACATACTCATCCATCGAATCCACTTCGACACATCATCTTTTGGCAATAAAAACACAAATAGTAACCAGGGAACTTCTTTGGATACTTTAATTTAAAAAACTTAAATCTAAGAATATTCGCTTCTTAATTAATTGGAGTATTATATGTAAATCACAATCTTACACCCCTGGATCTAAATATTGTAACATCTGCCTTTCTGAGGCAGTTAGGATAATAACGTTTCCTCAATCCAAAAATGTAATCAATACAAAGAGTGAGCTGATTTTCCAATGCAAACATAGGGCAAAAAAAGTATTGCAATTTTGAAATTACATAGTCCCTACGTTAAAGTTAAAATATAAATACATTAGGAATATTTTTCTTTTTACTACTATACATTCTTATTATTGTAGTTTTTCTACACATTTTACCGGACTTTATCATTTTGCCTTACCTAGTTTATTGCTTTTATCTTGAAAATTATAGAAATAATAAATACAGATATCGGCTGTTATTATATTATTTTATTTTTTACATATTAAGATAAATAATCCTCCTAAATTCTACATATTTCTCTATATGTATATATTTATGCATTTACTTATTCATTTATTTGGATATATATATATATATGTATACTTATGTATGTGTGTATATGTATGTGTATATGTATGTATATGTGCATATGTATATATATGTATGCATATGTATATATATATTTGTGCGTGTGTATGCATACATATATGTATATAACCACAACCATATAATTTTTTTATATACTACATATTTATTTTTATTTATATATATATTATATATAATATATATTTATATATATATATATATATATATATATATATATATATATATATACAGCTTGAAATCACTTTTTATTTTAAGGTGATGATGAAGGTTCTCACTTTGGATTTTTCTCTTCTTACTATTTTACTTATTTGACTAGGGACCGACTTATTTTTGGACTACCGCACTGCCCGAAAAAAACAAACAATTTTCCTTATTTCAGCTGTTTTGTAAACTTTCCAATCGGATTTTTGAAAACTTTCCAATCGGATTATATGCGTCGTCACGCTAGATTTATCTTAGAATACATTCTATCTAAAGAACTATTTTGCATTTTGGATCAACGCTAGAGGAGTTTCATTTAAGCTGAAATATTATGCGCGGTTTGTTTTGTTTTTATTTTAGTTTCTTACATATCCAATATTTTTTCATTTTTTTATTTGACAATTGTTAACAACAATAATTTGCGGTTTCACTTAATGCCTTAACTAGCAAATTCTAGCATTGCTACAAATATAATTTGCTGACTTCTTTATGTCCTCTGATGAGAAAAATAATAAGAATAGCATTCTTTGAAACTCCGCGGAATAAGGACTTTGTAACTTTTTTTTTTGGCATAGTCAGTCGAACAATAAATGTGATTGTAAAGTTCAACTTACAGTTTTCATTATCTTTCTCATATATATATATATATATATATATATATATATATATATATATATATATATATATATACATATATATATATATATGGGACGCTTGAATTTTGCAACGAGACATATATATATATATATATATATATATATGTCTCGTTACAAAATCCACATGCAGTACTGTTTCGCTGTTTCACAGCTCATATGTGCGGCTAGACAGGCAAATACTGTATATACCTATATATATATATATATATATATATATATATATATATATATATATTTAGGAGGTGTGACTGTCGTACAGTCAGTCGGATTTCAATCCTGGCTTGAATTATTTGCCTGTCTAGCCGCACTGATGAGCTGTGAAACAGCGAAACAGTACTGTATGTGGATGACTGTATATATATATATATATGTATATATATATGTATATATATGTATGTATGTATGTATGTATATAGATGTCTCGTTGCAAGATTCAAGCTTCTCATGTTCTAACCTAACAACTAAACATTGAAGAAATAGGAAGGCGGGATACAATAAAAAATAGCGACCCTTTATGTCCCGGAATTTATTTTTCTACATAGCCACCGTTATTCACAATGCCTTTTTCTCAGCTTCCTTTGATGCCACAGTCCTAAAATCACGCACAAATATCTGTAGCTACTCTAAAATTGATGAACCCATCTCCTAACTGTGCGGACATCAACTGCATCACATCTGTAAACTTTCAGGTGGCGCTGGTGGATGTCGATTAGTTTAATTTTTTTACCGTGAAGGAATTCACTAACACATTTCGTATTTTAACGCTTGTCCTCGATAGGGGTTGCTGTCTTAATGTCTCACGCCGTCAATAACCTCAACAGATAGATGAAATATCCAAGATATGAATGTATTTGTTCAGTTATTATAAACATTAAATCTGCAATCACCTCTGATTCATTCTGACGGAAGAAATATAGAAGGATTTAATTTACAAAATCTTTTATATATATACCAGCATGGAGGGGCGGCATTGCCCGGCGTAGCCCGGGTGTTTGGAGGTGTATGCTGAGCAAAAGAAAAAAAAGCGGTCAATTTTTTTTTAATTTGACCCCTATTATGACCCCTTCACATTTATTATTTGGGGCTCAAATCAAGTTATTAAGTTAGATCCATGTCCGAGGCTCCTATATCTAAAATTTAAAGTATTTAGACCCCAAAATGTCGGAGGAGTTTGGTAGAGTTCTCAATGGTCAACTTGTTGAACTTTTATCCCTTAACAGCTACATTTTTGTCCGAAAACCGATCAAAGGGATTTTTTCCAAATCTCAGTACCCTGTATATCAAATTTCTAGTCTGTAGACTAAAAATTAACAAAGTTATTGCGTAGGGAAATGTACACAGACACACAGAAAAACGGACACTTTCACTTTCATAGATATATAAATAGATATATAGATAGATTAAACAAAGATAATGCGTATACATAAATATACATGCAAACAATATGGTGTTTACTATAAACGTTTTACGCCAATATTATACAAGAATAAATACTGCAGATGTGCTGACGGTTATATCTCACAGGTTTAGTGAATCTCTTTGCAAAGGCTTCCTTTCTATGGCAATTGCTCTTGACATATCAAAGGCCTTCGGCAAGGTATGGCATAAGGGTCTACTTCACAAGATTTCCAGCTACGGTATAACTGAAAATGTTTTCTCAATCATTAAATCATTTCTCTCTAATAGGCTCATAAGAGTAGTGGTCGATGGACAAAAATCGGAGGCTTCCATTACAAATGCTGGAGTCCCTCAGGGGTCAATCGTGGGCCCAACTCTCTTCCTGATCTACATCAATGACCTCCCTAAACACATACTGAAATCATTCGTTGACATCTATGCTGATGACACGACCATCTACGGCAACACATCAAAGGCTGTAAATGACAAACTCTCTCTGATTCTCTCTCCTCTGATCTCGAGCGCGTGGTTCAGTGGGAGAAGACGTTGCTGGTTACCTTTAATGCATCTAAAACCAAACTCCTATCGTTACATCGTCAACGCTCTGATCCTCATCTGGCATCAATTGGGATGGATGGCTCTCGTCTGGGACAGGCCCCGGGTTTGACCTTTACTCGTGATCTGAAATGGAACACGTACATCAAGTCTGTTGCCAAGGTCGCTGAAAAGATGGTGGGATCCTTCTACCGCTCCAGAAGATATCTCACTACTGATGCAATTCTCTATCTATATAAAAGCCAAGTACGTCCAAGGATGGAATACTGCTGCCATATCTGGGCAGGAGCTGCTAAAAACAGCCTATCCTGCCTTGACAGAATACAAAATAGACTTCGTGGCTTAGTGGGGGATGCCCTTTTCTCTACCCTGCAGCCTCTCTCCCACAGAAAAGACGTTGCGAGCCTATCCTTGTTTTATCGTTATTTCCATGACAGGTGCTCGTCTGAACTCCAATCTCTGGTCCCCCCTCGCCAATATTTTACGAAAAACATCCGTCTAGCTGAATCTACTGTGAAAAATTCCCCCACTCTTTATCTGTGCCTAAATCAAAACGTGGATTCCATGAACAAAGCTTCTTTCTTAGAACTGCATGCCCGTATAACTCTGTACCGTCGGCCTGCTTCCCACCTGACTACAACTTGGATGTGTTCAAGCCCAACGTTAACAAATTCTTAATGAACCGCCCCCTTCAGTAAATACTTCATACAATCTCCACACTAACGTAATGTACTTGCAATAAGCCTTATCCCTGAGTGGCTTCCGGGCCTTGATAAGTGGTGACCACTGTGTAAAAAAAAAAACTCTGCAAACTCAAGACTTCTTTGTGGCCCACTGCGCCGATGAGTAGATTGGTGGCTCATGAGCCCAGCTGTGCTCACACATATTCTTCCGCATACCTCACACTCAAGACCAATTTGGCGCCCCCTTCCATCCACGGCTCCTTTCACCCTCCCTTTCCGAATATCGCGCTTCATCCGCTCATACTGGGTTCGATCCGCCTCACACTTGCCCACTACTCTCCGCAAGATCCTTCTCCGCCCTGCGCTATCCAAAGCAAGACTCTCCCAGGTTCTTTCACCAATATCACATTTTTAAGGTGGATCTTAAACAATCCTTGAATCTTAATTTAGGTTTTTGAGCCAGACGTCTGCCCTCGGCGAGCTCGCCATAAAGGAGTTTTTTGGGAAGTCGACTGTCTAACATCCTCACCACATGCCCACTACATCTCAGTCTATGCTTGATAATGTGAGCCTGAATGCTAAGGCATTGGATCCGTTCAAGCACCTCCACATCACTGACATACATCTGCCAACCCACACCTAAGATTCGCCGTAGGCACATCTCGTGAAACCGCTCGAGATGTCTCAAATGCTCCCTGCATGTTGTCAAAGTTTCACAACTATAGAGAAGAGTAGAGAGAACACATGCGGCATAAACCTTAATCTTAGTTGGCAGCAAGATCCCATGACGTCTCCACAAACGCCCGTCTAACTTGCCCTGCTAATCCGTACCGATACCTCATCATCCAGGGCACCGGACATACTCAGTGCGCTACCCAAGTATACAAACTTAGTGACAATCGCTATCCTTGACCCACAGATATAAACTGATGGATCATAGTATGGCATGCCTGGAGCAGGCTGATACATTTTTTTTTCAGATTGATTGCCAGGCGCAATGCGCTGCAGGCAACCGCAAAGGCGTCCACAAGATGCTGCATATCAGTCACCGTGTGAGCCACCAGATCACAATCATCCGTATAGAGCAAGTCAGGAATCGTGTTGGTGAGTACTTTTGTACTTGCATTGAAGCGCCTAATGTTGAACAACCCCCCAGTAGTTCGGTAACGAATATAGGCACCGTCAGGGCACCCCTCAATGCCATCCGAAAGACCATGATAAAATACAACGCAAAGAGTGTAGGTGCTATAATGTTTCTCTGCGTAACACAATTTTCTACTGAGATAGGATCAGCCAGCTTTTCCCCCAACGTTGATCACAGATTCATATCATTGTGGAAGAGCTTTAAAATGATTACAAACTTGTCAGGACAGCCAAGCCTTTTCAGAATCTCCCACAAAGCATCCCTATTGACTGTATCAAAGGCCTTAGTTAAATCGATGAACACCTGATACAGTCCCTTTTGCTGTTCTATACATGGCGGAAAGAAAATTCCGTACAAGAAAAACATTAAAACCATTGGGCAGTTTTTAGTATTAATAAGTGCTCTGGAGGCCTCGCTGTCAATATCGATGACCTTTGAAGCAAGGTATTTGAATTCATTATTGTACTTACGTGTCAAAGACAAGATAAGTTAATTTTCCATTCATATGGATATGTTTTGGTGTTTTAACTTATAATAAATTGATTTGTTATAAAATCAGTGTACAACACATTACTGTTACCAAAGCCAATATAAGTTACTATTAAATACGAAAATAATGCACCTGTACAGAATTCTATTAATATTATAAAAATAAACATATTATGGAACAATAGATAAAATATTACCAGTTACGGAAAGAAAATGCCGTACAACAAAAACTACATAAAATCGTCGAATGATTACATTTTTAAATGAAAAAATAAGGTATAGTATCCTACCATATGAAAAAGCACGAAAATCATCCGGGACGGAATTAATACGTTGTACAACAAAATATCTTATTAAATTATCGACTAGTTTTATATTTACATATGAAAACACAAACAAAATGTTATCACTGATAGAAAAAATGGCCGTTCAATAAAAAATTACATAAATTATCGAGTAGTTTTATTTTAATGTAAAGAATAATCTAGCTAAAAGTAACTTAAGTATTGTATTGAATGACCCCTTAATTTAATTAGTAATTTTAGTGTATTGAATTGCACCTTAATATAATTAGTAATTTTAGTGTATTAAATTTCCCCTTAATTTAATTCGTAATTTAAGTGTATTGAATGACCCCTTAATTTAATTAGTAATTTAAGTGTATTGAATGACCCCTTAATTAAATTAGTAATTTTAGTGTGTTGAATTGCCCCTTAATTTAATTAGTAATTTTAGTGTATTGAATGACCCCTTAATTTAATTAGTAATTTTAGTGCATTGAATTGCCCCTAAATTTAATTAGTAATTTTAGTGTATTAAATTGCCCCTTAATCTAATTAGTAATTTTAGTGTATTGAATGACCCCTTAATTTCATTAGTAATTTTAGTGTATTGAATTACCCCTTAATTTCATTAGTAATTTTAGTGGATTGAATGACCCCTTAATTTAATTATTAATTTTAGTGTGTTGATTGCCCCTTACTTTAATTAGTAATTTTAGTGTATTAAATTGCCCCTTAATCTAATTAGTAATTTTAGTGTATTGAATGCCCCCTTAATTTAATTAGTAATTTTAGTGTATTGAATGACCCCTTAATTTAATTATTAATTTTAGTGCATTGAATTGCCCCTTAATTTAATTAGTAATTTTAGTGCATTGAATTACCCCTTAATTTCATTAGTAATTTTAGTGGATTGAATGACCCCTTAATTTAATTATTAATTTTAGTGTGTTGATTGCCCCTTACTTTAATTAGTAATTTTAGTGTATTAAATTGCCCCTTAATCTAATATGTAATTTTAGTGTATTGAATGACCACTTAATTTAATTAGTAATTTTAGTGTATTGAATTGCCCTTAATTTAATGAGTAGTGTTAGGGTATTGAATTGCCCCTTAATTTAATTAGTAATTTTAGTGTATTAAATTGCCCCTTAATCTAATTAGTAATTTTAGTTTATTGAATGACCACTTAATTTAATTAGTAATTTTAGTGTATTAAATTGCCCTTAATTTAATGAGTAATTTTAGTGTATTGAATGACCCCTTAATTTAATTAGTGATTTTAGTGTATTGAATGACCCCTTAATTTAATTAGTAATTTTAGTGTATTGAATAACCTTTGAATTTAATTAGTAATTTTAGTGTATTGAATGACCCCTTAATTTTATTATTAATTTTAGTGTGTTGATTGCCCCTTAATTTAATTAGTAATTTTAGTGTATTAAATTGCCCTTTAATTTAATTAGTAATTTTAGTGTATTGAATGACCACTTAATTTAATTATTAATTTTAGTGTATTGAATGCCCCCTAAATTAAATTAGTAAATTTAGTGCATTGAATGACCCCTTATTTAATTAGTAATTGTAGTGTATTAAATTGCCCCTTAATCTAATTAGTAATTTTAGTGTATTGAATGACCCCTTAATTTAATTAGTAATTTTAGTGTATTGAATGACCCCTTAATTTAATTAGTAATTTTAGTGTATTGAATGACCCCTTAATTTCATTAGTAATTTTTGTGTATTGAATGACCCCTTAATTAAATTAGTAATTTTAGTGTATTGAATGACCACTTAATTTAATTAGTAATTTTAGTGTATTGAATAACCTTTGAATTTAATTAGTAATTTTAGTGTATTGAATGACCCCTTAATTTAATTATTAATTTTAGTGTGTTGATTGCCCCTTAATTTAATTAGTAATTTTAGTGTATTAAACTGCACCTTAATCTAATTAGTAATTTTAGTGTATTGAATGACCCCTTAATTTAATTAGTAATTTTAGTGTATATAATGACCCCTTAATTTCATTAGTAATTTTAGTGTATTGAATAAACTCTTAATTTAATTAGTAATTTTAGTGTATTGAATGGCCCCTTCATTTAATTATCAATTTTAGTGTGTTGATTTCCCCTTAATTTAATTAGTAATTTCAGTGTATTGAATTGCCACTTAATTTAATAAGTAATTTTAGTGTATTAAATTGCCCCTTAATTTAATTAGTAATTTACGTGTATTGAATGACCCCTTAATTTAATTAGTAATTTTAGTGTATTGAATGACCCTTAATTTAATTAGTAATTTTAGTGTATTGAATTACCCCTTAATTTCATTAGTAATTTTAGTGTATTGAATGACCCCTTAATTTAATTAGTAATTTTAGTGCATTGAATGACCCCTTAATTTAATTAGTAATTTTAGTGTATTAAATTGCCCCTTTATCTAATTAGTAATTTTAGTGTATTGAATGACCCCTTAATTTAATTAGTAATTTTAGTGTATTAAATGCCCCCTTAATTTGATTAGTAATTTTAGTGTATTGAATGACCACTTAATTTAATTAGTAATTTTAGTGCATTGAATTGCCCCTTAATTTAATTAGTAATTTTAGTGTATTAAATTGCCCCTTAATCTAATTAGTAATTTTAGTGTATTGAATGACCGCTTAATTTAATTAGTAATTTCAGTGTATTGAATGACCCCTTAATTTAATTATTAATTTTAGTGCATTGAATTGCCCCTTACTTTAATTAGTAATTTTAGTGTATTAAATTGCCCCTTAATCTAATATGTAATTTTAGTGTATTGAATTGCCCTTAATTTAATTAGTAATTTTAGTGTATTGAATTGCCCTTAATTTAATGAGTAGTGTTAGGGTATTGAATTGCTCCTTAATTTAATTAGTAATTTTAGTGTATTAAATTGCCCCTTAATCTAATTAGTAATTTTAGTTTATTGAATGACCACTTAATTTAATTAGTAATTTTAGTGTATTAAATTGCCCTTAATTTAATGAGTAATTTTAGTGTATTGAATGACCCCTTAATTTAATTAGTGATTTTAGTGTATTGAATGACCCCTTAATTTAATTAGTAATTTTAGTGTATTGAATAACCTTTGAATTTAATTAGTAATTTTAGTGTATTGAATGACCCCTTAATTTTATTATTAATTTTAGTGTGTTGATTGCCTCTTAATTTAATTAGTAATTTTAGTGTATTAAATTGCCCTTTAATTTAATTAGTAATTTTAGTGTATTGAATGACCACTTAATTTAATTATTAATTTTAGTGTATTGAATGCCCCCTTAATTTAATTAGTAATTTTAGTGCATTGAATGACCCCTTAATTTAATTAGTAATTTTAGTGTATTAAATTGCCCCTTTATCTAATTAGTAATTTTAGTGTATTGAATGACCCCTTAATTTAATTAGTAATTTTAGTGTATTGAATGACCCCTTAATTTAATTAGTAATTTTAGTGTATTGAATGACCCCTTAATTTCATTAGTAATTTTAGTGTATTGAATGACCCCTTAATTTCATTAGTAATTTTAGTGCATTGAATGACCCCTTAATTTAATTAGTAATTTTAGTGTATTGAATGACCACTTAATTTAATTATTAATTTTAGTGTATTGAATGCTCCCTTAATTTAATTAGTAATTTTAGTGCATTGAATGACCCCTTAATTTAATTAGTAATTTCAGTGTATTAAATTGCCCCTTTATCTAATTAGTAATTTTAGTGTATTGAATAACCCCTTAATTTAATTAGTAATTTTAGTGTATTGAATGACCCCTTAATTTAATTAGTAATTTTAGTGTATTGAATGACCCCTTAATTTCATTAGTAATTTTAGTGTATTGAATAAACTCTTAATTTAATTAGTAATTTTAGTGTATTGAATGGCCCCTTCATTTAATTATCAATTTTAGTGTGTTGATTTCCCCTTAATTTAATTATTAATTTTAGTGTATTGAATTGCCACTTAATTTAATAAGTAATTTTAGTGTATTAAATTGCCCCTTAATTTAATTAGTAATTTACGTGTATTGAATGACCCCTTAATTTCATTAGTGATTTTAGTGTATTGAATGACCCTTAATTTAATTAGTAATTTTAGTGTATTGAATAACCCCTTAATTTAATTAGTAATTTTAGTGTATTGAATAACCTCTGAATTTAATAAGTAATTATAGTGTATTGAATGACCCCTTAATTTAATTAGTAATTTTAGTGTGTTGATTTCCCTTTAATTTAATTAGTAATTTTAGTGTATTGAATGACCGCTTAATTTAATTAGTAATTTTAGTGTATTGAATGCCCCCTTAATTTAATTAGTAATTTTAGTGTATTGAATGCCCCCTTAATTTAATTAGTAATTTTAGTGTATTGAATGACCCTTAATTTAATTAGTAATTTTAGTGTATTGAATTGCCCCTTAATTTAATTAGTAATTTTAGTGTATTGAATGACCCCTTAATTTAATTAGTAATTTTAGTGTATTGAATAACCTCTGAATTTAATTAGTAATTTTAGTGTATTGAATGACCCCTTAATTTAATTAGTAATTTTAGTGTATTGAATGACCCCTTAATTTCATTAGTAATTTTAGTGTATTGAATTACCCCTTAATTTAATTAGTAATTTTAGTGTGTTAAATTACCCCTTAATTTAATTAGTAATTTTAGTGTACTGAATGACCCCTTAATTTAATTAGTAATTTTAGTGTATTGAAATACCCCTTACTTCAAGGGATATCATTTATTTTATTAATGCTTTCAGTAGTGCTCTGGAGGTTGCCTCATACTATATTTTCACTGCCCATTTATCAAACTATTTCCGTTTTATTCATTATTCTTTTGTCGAAAGCCGTAGTTGTAAGATAATAAAAGGTAACAGAAATAATTTTAACAGTAATATGTTCAGTCCACGTTTGTCATACTTAGTAATTTATAATGGCAATACTATGAAACAAACTCTAGATAAAAAATTAATAATATAGTAAGATACTTCATAAATTATATATACTACATAAAGTAATGCTCAATTCCATATTATTATTATTATTATTGTTATTATTATTATTATTATTATTATTATTATTATTATTATTATTATGATTATCATTTCAGGTTTGTACAATTATGCAGTAAACCACTAGGAAACTGGTATAATCCAACGGTGCTGAATAATCTAAATACAGCTTGTACGTAATAATATAATTTTATTCTTATAAAGTCTTATGTTGAATCAGAAAGTGTTCAATACCTTCGATAATATATATGTACCCTAACAGCGAGAGAGAGACAGAGAGAGATAAGGATAAATAGAGAAATAGAAAAAGGGAGATGAGGGGAAGGATAGAAGTGTGTTAGTCTTGCTAAGGAATGGTGGGAAGTTTTATTTAAACAGCAGTTGCGGTGCGTACGAAGTTCGTTGTTACTGATGTCAGCGGTGGGGACGTTGGTGTTGTAGGAGAAAGTGAAGAGAGCATGCCTGTTCTAGGGTCAATGGCAGGAACGGGTAAGTGTGGGGGAGGGAGACTTATGCGAGGAAATTGAGCGCATTGGTACTATTCTGAAATGATTCAGGCTAGGGGTTGCCTTTGATATAAATAGCTTCAAGGATTTTAAGGTTTTTACATTCGTTTCGGAGTGTAATATTTTGTTGTTGCTAACAAGAATTTCTCTAAAAATTGTAGGGAGACAGTTAGGTTTTTATGTAAATGTTGGAAGATTCGAATAGATTCGACATTATGGAAGGTATATATATATATATATATATATATATATATATATATATATATATATATACATACATGTATAATGTATATATGTATATATATGTATATGTATATATTCAATTTCATAATATATATATATATATATAATATTTATAATATATATATATATATTTATTTACGAGAAGTCTACTTAGTTATGTCCTTATTCTAATATATTCATGATATCATGTGATATTTATATAATAATCATATTATGATATAAATCTTTATATATTGAAATAGGCTTAGATAAATATCCCCGTTTTAAAATCTATGGAGTAATACTAGGTGTAATCACAACATGTTGCGTCACAACAACTACAAAACTCTACCTATATGGGCGCCAAATACATCCTTAAATCGCGTATTGTTGCTAAATCTGGAGAGTGGCTGCTTTAAGCATTACCTCTTGCCTTGACTGGATTAAAAACCGGCTTCTAAAACCTAGTAGTTTATATCCCTTTATCTTCATTGTAACCTCTTTCTTACGTAAGAGACGTGACTACCCTATCTTTGCTTTGCGCTAATTTACATGGCAAGGGTTTGATTACGCAACATTTATAACAAACACTCATTATCTTCAACCACTGTCAAAAATGTCGTCCACTCTCTATCTGGATTTAAATCTAAAAATAAATTCCATGAATGATGCTACTTTACTAGAACTGTTAGCCTTCGAACTCTGCTATGCGGGATTTCTTCCATCTGACTAAAAAATGGTTGTCTTCAAGTTCGATGTAAACAAGTCCTTGTTGGGTCGTTTTCTTAAATAATCAAAATTCCGCCACTACAGATCATTAAGTTGTTGACTCATTGACTATCCGGTCGTCATTAAGTTTATCATCGAGTGGCATTCAGGCCTTGATAAGTGATGACACCCTTGGGAAAATATTAGCACGCTATTTTATTTTGATTTTAAATGAAAATACATGTTGTATGCCTATTAATAATTTTCTTAAAGCAATAAGAATACTTTGATATTAATGAGACGCTATTTCGCCTTTCATTTACAAACGCGTTTATGGTGTGTACATGCACTCTGTAAATTAGATAGCAAAGCTGATAAAACTCTTTTTCTAAATGCTGACAAGTCCATTATGAAATATTTGAGAATGGTCAGATCCACATATCGATGAGGGACGAGAGAAACACACACACACACACACACACACATATAGCCGGGCGAATTCTCACAGGGACGAAACGAGGAAAATTTTACATAAGTTTACCGCCATATATATTTACAAAACTTCAAACACAAACGCGCACGCGCGTGTGAAGTTTGTAAATATATATGGCGGTAAACTTATGTAAAATTTTCCTCGTTTCGTCCCTGTGAGAATTCGTCCGGCTGTAGTGCAATAATACCCACGAGAATGAAACGCGTAAAGTCTGTGTAGATTAAGCGCTATATATTTTTTCCAAAACATTTGGTCATAGCTCTATTCAAATATTGAGTAGTGTTCAAGGAAATTCTAAAAAAAATGTATAAATTATAAGTAGATACATAAACTGGTATATATGTGGGCGTGTATGTGTGTGTATATGTGTGTGTATATGTGTGTATGCGTGTGGATATATATATATATATATATATATATATATATATATATATAATATAAAGCTGAACGTCTGTGTGTGTGTGTCTCTTGTCACGAATAGGCTCCTATATGGTTGACTATTATGGAAAACTGATCTCATATAATGATAGAAGATGTATCGAGATACAGGAATGGGTAGGTTTGATCTGGAATAATGATGACTCATTAAAATTGTGGAGTTTGCGTACGCGCCTGGCAAACAAACTATGGAAATAAAAATTTTAAAATTAAGAAAAAAACGTTTACAAGTGTTTTTGATATAGATGTACATAATAATACTTTGATAAGTATGTTTTAACTTAAATAGGGATGGTATAATAAAATTGTTGGGTGTGCGTACGCACCTAGCCTCCATAGAATGGAAATAGGCACAAACTTTAATAAAGACTTTTCATATCTATCTGCATAAGTATACTTTGATAATTATATTTCAATTTGAAGAAGTATGGTATAATAAAATTATGGGGTGTTTGTTCGCGCCTGACCTCCAAAGAATGGAAATATGTCACAAAGTTTAACGAGGTTTTTTGATATAGATCCACAGAATATTGTGATAAGTGTTTCAGTGTGAACAGGTATGATATAATAAATTATGGGGTTTACCTATTTTATTTTTACTTTCATCATGTTTTGTTTTTGTTTGGATACCCCCAAATTCGAAGCTATCTCTTTATAACACTTCCTTTTCAAAACCTATCACACTTTCATAAATCAGAGTCCATTTTCTGTAGGCTGTTTTTGAACCCAGTGAACGACAGGTATTTTTGCAAGTACATATATATATATATATATATATATATATATATATATATATATATATATATATATATATATATATATATGCATTTAGCCAGCATTTTACTCATTTAATCAAACACTGCTAAAATAAAAGGTAACGTGTGTTTAATTGTATCTTTTTGATTCTTTGGATAAATAGATAGACGAGAAGGGCGAAAGAAAGAAATATATATATATATATATATATATATATATATATATATATATATATATATATATATATATATATATATAGTAAGTTTTTTTTTATATGTTGCAATTAAGCTAAAGAAACTTTTCTGCCTATAATCCTCGTTAGGATTGGTCAAGCTTTTGTTTGAGAAATCCTGTGTATTTAATTCGCAATATATATTTTAAAACTTACTAACTAGCTCTACTCACGGATTGAGCACTGTTGAAGTAAATACTGAAATATATGCATAAAAATATATGTAGATACAATATATATATATAATTATTTTTTTACTATAAAAATTAGTTACCTACAGACACTAATATTTCATCCTTTCGGGAATCTTCAGTGCAGGTTGTTAAGATTAACACCAGTCGGAAGATTCGAACTCGGCAACACGAGCCATCTCTGACTCGATTTTCAAAAATCGTATCCATTCGGCAACCATTAACCGCGTGAAATAAGGTTGAATTTAAACATTTTAATTTTAAATGTTCTTTACGTCAGTCATATATATATATATATATATATATATATATATATATATATATATATATATATATATATATCATATGTGTATTTTTTCTCATTTACGCACACATTGTAAGAATAAACGAAAGCTTCTGCTTAATTGTACCTTTTTGATTCTTTCGATTTTTATGATAGTTTTTGTGTTACAATCAAGTAACATAATATAACTTTCCACATTTATCGCAAATGTTTTCGATTCCTCGTCGACTCGTCATGATAAGAAAAAGCAAATACATAACATATAAAGATAGATAGACAGATAAATGGAAGGAGGAAGATAGGAAATTGATAGGAAATTGTCTGTCTCTTATCCGAACAATTAAACTATTTTTAAAACATAACTTAATCCCAATCCGATGTATTTATTTAATATTAAAAAAAGATGGGGAAAAAGACCTTTGTAGTAGAGACGTCAAATTGACTCAGCTTTAGTATAATAACAGATCCTATAATTTTCCAACTTCATAATAAAGTAAGTCATCACAACGGGTTGTTTTTATTAGATAAATATTAAATGTTTTATACTTTTTCTATAACAATTATGTAAATATATTTCATGCAATCATTAACATTTATTCTATTTCGTTATGAATATAAATAATAATAATAATAATAATAATAATAATAATAATAATAATAATAATAAATAGCTATAATATTAAAAACACAACAACAATAATAAGAATAATAAAATAAAAATAATTTTAATAACATTCTTAAGAATAACAATAACAATAATAATAACAATAATAATAATAATAATAATAATAATAATAATAATAATGATAATAATGAAACCGCACACATTATTATTACTATTATTGTTATTAATATTATCATTATTCTTATAATTATTATCACTATTATAATTAATAAAAACAGAAGTAATTATAGCAAAATAATAATAATAAAAATAATAATACAAATAATTATAATAGTGATGATATTATAAACAAAAATAATAATAGTACTAATAATAATATTAATAATGAAAATAATAATGATAACAATAATAATAATATTAATAATAATGATAATATCAATAATAAAAATAATAATAATAATAATAATAATAATAATAAAATAATAATAATGATAATAAGATTAATAATAATAATATCAATAATAAAAATAAAAATAATAATAATAAAAATAATAATAATAATAATAATGATAATAATAATAATAATAATAATAATAATAATAATAATAATAATAATAATAATAATAATAATAATAATAAAGAAAATGATGCTACTAATTAAGGATGTCCAAAGATATGGCTTTTTCACTTCTGCTAGACCAAATTCAAAGTTCAAGCAATAACTTTCCTCTGCAAAACAATCTAATAAAACATTATGAATAAATATGTCAAGATATAAAGAACTTGGAGCGTAAAAATTATTGGATTAGAAAGAATCGATATGTTGTTAAACAAACAAAAATATCAGATATCATGATTGAGTATTTGAATATTATTATTATTATTATTATTATTATTATTATTATTATTATTATTGTTATTATTATTATATTATTATTATTATTATTATTATTATTGTTATTATTATTATTATTATTTTTATTATTATTATTATTATTATTATTATTATGTATGAACGAATTTAACCAAAATGACTGGATTCAGCATAAGTTATTTAGAAAAGGTTGATATGCCATAAAACAAACAACCAGACCAAATACTACGAATAAATATTTAAATAAATATAAAAACTTGAAGCATAAAATCTGTTTTCAAAATTACTGGATTCGGATTTAAATCTTTCGAAGAGCGTTGATATGCCATAAAACAAAACTACCAAACCAACCCTCATAAATAAATATTTGAAAATATAAAGAACTTTAAGCAAAAAAAAAAAAGTTTGCTTTTTATTATTACTTGATTCCTTATAATCGGAAAATATATAAAGAACTTAAAGCAGAAATGCTTGTATTTTCTTTTCAAAATTAATGGATTCGACATTAAATAACCCGAAGAGGGGTCGATATGCCGTAAAACAAAACAACCAAACGAAACATGACAGAACATTCGTAGTATAACATTCATCGTGTGAATACCGCGAGAAGAATATTTTCAGATTACTTAAATGTGTATTTAACGTATTATGTGCTGTGTTTCCAGACACTTTCTAGTATTGCCGTCTTCTTTTTCAGTTATAGTTAACGCACAAAAACAAACATCAAAATTGTTATGACCAATGACATTTCAACAATGCATTAATAACAAGGCAGCTACATTAACATAATTTCTGAAAACGGAAATAGAAAAAAGATGTAATCATTGGAAGAGATATAAATATGGAAGACAAACAGAAAAAATGAGAAGTGGGCGGAGTTATTACACAGCCAATCAGACACGTATATTTGCCACCAAACCAATAAGTGTATGAGAAAAGGCGAACCTAGGACACCCGTGCGCATAATGTGTAATGTGTCTTATCTTGAAAGTTAATCAATGTTTTTATTGATAATTATGTAAAATAAAAAAGCGGATTTATTAGTAATATTTATCGATTTATTTATCATAGTTGTTTATGCATTGTTATATATATATATATATATATATATATATATATATATATATATACCATAACAAGTAATATAAAATGTACATATACATTATATATATATATATATATATATATATATATATATATATATATATATATATATATAATGTATATGTACATTTTTGTTTTTAATAAAGTAGTCGAAACGCTGCCTTTAAACTGCTTAAGAAATATCGTATGGGTTATTGTAATAATTGTATATGTATTAAGCAGCCAGATAATTGCGTCGTTTCGAGCATTGCAATTGGGGCGTTTCAGAATTAATTAAAAAAAAAAAGTTGAAATAGCAAAAACCATGTTTTTATCTGTTCGCTATATGTTCCACCCCCGTTGTCTTTTTTTTTAATCTTTGTGTTATATGCAACTACTTAGTTAAATTGTATTATTACTTGTTATGGTATTCCCTGTTGCTAATAATTTACTGTTCAGTTTGGTTTAGTTGTATTAAGTTTGTCTATTAGTAATCACCAAGAGGGAAAGAGAAAAGGGAGGTATACAGAGAGTTATAGAGAGAAAGGAAGACAAGGAGAAAAAGAAAGGAAGAACGGGGGAAGATACGCTATATAAGATACGTGCGGGTGGGTAACACAGCATACAGTTTGTGAGGGTGAGAGTCATAGACAGTCACTTGGTGAATGACTTTCTATTACGCTATTAGTATGATAGAAAAGATTAGCAAAAGAAAAGATACATAGCTCAGTCCCAGAACTGAGTAATAGCTGTACATGTATGCATGTGTGATTATATATTATATAGGTTTATAAAGACATAGAGAAATAAATATTGATTAACCAAACACATCCCGAAGACCACCACTACCACTACTACCATAACAACAACACCACCACCAACAACAACAACACTACCACCACCACCACCACCACCACCACCACCACCAACAACAACAACAACAACAACAACAACAACAACAGCAACACCACCACCACTTTTACATGGGAACGATGGTTAAAAGTAAACGTACTTGTTTTTCCAGGACCCCCAATTTATACTCCTGGAACATAAACTCCACTCAAGTAAACTCGTCACGAGGTTTAATCCATACCAAAATCAGACCGGCAGAGGGCTAAACTAAATTGGACTGGCTTGTTCTCTGTCCGTTTGAAGTATGGTCCTGTGCAACCCTAGGAGGTCCAAATTTTCAGGATTTGCTTTCTCGTCCTGTGAAAAGGGTTTAGTCCATTGGTAGTCGCTTGAGGCGCCCTTAACTAAGAATGCCGAAGTGTGATTTTCCTCAAAGGCGTTGATTTCAAATCTTACTTTATAAGCCTTGAATCACATTTTCTTGTCGTGGAAGAGAGATAAATCAAACGCCAGTATAAATACCAGGATTATTTAATTTCAAAGAAATTTTCAATACTTACAAATTAATAATTGTTAGTATAATATATTTTATTTTAAAAAAAGAAAGTTGTTTTTTTTACTTTACATAAATTACCGCCCTTTTTTATTTTTAAGAGGTTGGATGCTCTTTCGTCGGAACGACGATGTTCATCCGATCAACCATGGATGGATAGCAGATGACACACGTGGAATTTTGAAGCGAGTGTTGGGAAATCCCTAAACATTCTACTCTTGAGTTCGCACCGTTTTCTTTCAGTGGACAGAAAAGGTCCAGGACGATGGGAAACAATACAGAGATAAGAGGAGATGCACATACAGCACATGGTATTCTCAAATGGTCACCAATTTAATATAGACCGGGCTCAACGATGCTTAACTTCGGTGATTTCAGGGTAACTCATGCGTCACCGCGATTATTACGTATATTTTAATGAGATACGTCTTATATCCATAATCGAAACTCAGTAACTGCCTTTAAAAGGAGATAACACTCTGAAGAGAAAAATGAAGAAAAAAAAATTACGACAATTCTGGATAGAAAATTATACTTACAGATTGGAAAATTAAACGTTATTTTTGTTAATGTTTTGAAAGCATTAAACACTAGGTGTCTTTTTTTTTATTCACACACGCGGTGGACAAATGGGATCGCTGAGTTTCGACTAGGGATGTAAACTCAGATACTCAACAAATAAATGTAACCAAAGGCAAGATAAGTTACTCTCATATATTTCTGGATACGTTTGTTGGTATTGTAAATCATTTTTAGAGCGTTTTAGTTTGATACAAAACTAGTGTCAACTCTGCTATGTGAGAAGGAGAGAAAAATAGCTGCCGGTGATCTCCTCACAAGTATGCTTAAGAATCGTTAATAAAATCCGAAAATTGGACAATTAGAAACACATCCAATAAATCTCAATAATCGGGCAAAAAGTGTAATGTTCTAATAGAACATAGAATGTTCAATTTTCGATTTTTGAGGGATTATTCAAAGTCCACAACTTATGATCTTTTTTTTCTTCTAAGTGATTAGAGTGGGCAATAGATTTGTGTAAACAAGAAGAAGAAACACTTAAAAATAAGTGAAAATACTAAAAGAAAAGGAAAAAAATACCCAGGTAGTTAGACAAGTAACTTTGGCAACGTTTATTTGTTGTGTATTTGTTCACCCCTTTTGCGTTCTGTTGTGTATAGCACCATAGACCACGCACGAGAACTTTGGATAATCAGTCAAAACTCGAAAATTAAACTTAATTCTAGTACAACATGACTTTCTCGCACAATTAATGATATTTATCAGATGAATTTCAACTAATAATTTGTTAATGTTAGACTTTTTAGCGATTATCAAGTATACTCATGCAAAATACCTAAATAAATAAATTTATATTTAAAAGTGGGTGCGCGTTAGGCGATTAGCAATTACCTAACATCTTCTCAAAAGTCTAAAAAGTAAAACCTGAGAAGGCGGACCTCCTAGAATCGCACAAGACCAGCAACGTACTTCAGTCTTTAGAAAAACAAATCATCTCAAGAATGGTGTAGAATCTGTTCACTTTGGTCCAGATGAAAAAAGAAAATCTCGGCTGATAGCGATGAAAAATCATATCAGCATAAAATAAAAAAGTTTTTTATGCGAAAAGCTCAAAACAAAGCGCGAAGCCACTTGAGGTAAGGAGCTTGATGATTATCGAAAAAAAATATAGCAACAACAGATGCCTTCCTACTTTAGTCTTAAAAAGACTAAATTAGGGGCAAACAGGTAAGGGAAAAGAGTCAATAAAAATAGATTTTCCCTATCCTGCGATTCTCGAAAATTCTAAAGCGACTACTGGAATAGGAAAATTAATTACAATGCGGTATCGAAATCATGAATTTTTACAGACCACCAGACCAACGACTCAAACGAGTTGGTACAAAAAAAGCAGTGAATATAGCAGAACACATGTCATAATTTTATTCATAGAAAATACGAAGACTAGCAAAATCACGTGAGAGAGAGGTTGCAGAGAAGAAGAAAGGACCAGAGATAACCACATGGCAGAAACGTTTTTGCAATTTATCAAGAACTCGCAAACAGGACAGAGATTCACTATCCCAAATATGACAAAAGTGGTCCATACATGGTCTGAAAGTAGATTTACAAAGATAAAGAACAGCCTCAGATGTGAGAAAATGTTTAGAGAGATGGAAGGTGCCAACTTTTCGAGAAGCGGAAAGAGAAATGGTTCGAAGATAAGAGATCTAAAAAAAATTTGATGAGAAAAACTGTAGAATTATAAAGAAAGAACGTTTTCTAAAGTATTTTATGCAAGTTTAATTTAAAAATAAATTAATTTAAAAGTGAATAAGTCACGAAAGTTTTGCGAAAATTTGATTTTTCATAAAATCTTTGGTAATTTTTCAAAATAACCAACAAAGCAAAAATCTAAAAAAAAAAAAAAATAAATAAATAAAATAAACAAAAATAAAATAAAATAAATACACAGCAAATAAATATTACCAAATGCTAGAAAAGTTACTCTTCTGCCAAACTAGACATGCTTTTTGTGTTTAAACTTATTTTAAAATGGTTTTCGTTCCCCAACAAAAGAAGGATCGACCTGTAAATTCACCCTTGTCCGCTCGTCTGTCCGCACTTTTCTCAATAACTACATCTTGAAATTTTGTTGACATTTTGCACAAACATTAAACATGATATGAGTAAAAAAGGAACAGAACGGATTTTCCGAGAAAACTCCGCCCTCCCCCTCCTCCCTAGGGGTGCCTTTCGGGTTAAAATGGCTAAAATTGACACTTTTGTGCTTATTTTAAAAAAAATAAATAATGCCTTGGATTTTTATAAAACTTTCTGAAAAGTCGTAACTAACTGATTTCTATATAATTTTTTTTTTTGTCTATATTTCACGATAACTCTTGGGTGTGCCCCAGGGGTGCTTGGCTAATAAAAAAGAATCCATTTTAGGGACTATTTTATCATATTTGTCCCAAATTTTCTTTGTATGTTTATTTAGCATTTTTGCATGGTGCTGGACTCAAGTTTAAATATGTTAAGGCCTTGGGGACTTTGGGGGCTAAATGGAGAGGGGGCAAATAATGTACTTAGTTATTTCTTTTTGCATGGTGCAAAACTCAAATTTACATAGGTTAAGGCCTAAAACTGCACCGAATGTTCATTTTTCCCAGGATTTGACGTCCCCTGAGAACTTTTGGGGCTAAAAGGGTAGGGGGCAATGCTGAACTTAGTCATTTTTTATGCCTCGTCACTGTGCACTCACGGGGGACCATGCATGTTTCACTTGTTTTACTGAAAAATAAAGATAGTATAAGGTCAATTAAGTTAGAACAAAAAAGTCAATGATAGTCTCATTAGAGTTTTTTTCGATCCTCGATAGGCGCTCAAAAATCGAAAATAGAAACACATCCAAAATATGTCGTCATTCGTTCGAAAATGCAATGTTCTGTCAGTATTTTTTTAATTCTCGATTTCTGAGCGATTATCGAGACACGGCTATGACTCTAATGGGACAATAATTTGTGTTTCGTTCTAATTCGACAGGCGTAAGACTAACTTTATTTTCAAGTAAAAAAAAAACAAGAACAAAAAACTTTGAAATAAGTTAAAACGCTAAAACGTGTCCAAATAGGCAAAATATTCACATAGGTTGCCTTTGGTAAGATTTATTTGTTGTGTATTGTATCACCTTTTTTCGTTAATGTGAAAATTTGCAGACTTTACTTGCCTCTCCACGTGGACAGAGTTAGACACAAGATCGGCTTTTAATGTACGTTAAATTGAGCGCTCCCCAGACCATTTAACTGAGTTTTCATAGAAATGTTGAAACCTGTGAGTAAGTGCCTTATTTACTTGCCTCCCACCGAAGGCAGTCGTAGGTAAGGTCGAAAAATCCAGAACCTTTAGAAGAGGATACTCTCTATTGCGGAAAGAAGAAAAAAATCTTCCCTTGGTTTGGAAGAATTACTCCTTCACTGGCCCAGTACCGAAAAGATTAAGTGTAATGTCAGAACAGATACTGTTTTTTTGTTTGTTTGTTGTTTGATTTTTTATATATGAGTGAAAATCTCGCTCTGCCAAAAGAAGAAGAAAATAAAAATTCCCTAAGTTAAGGGATACTTTGGATTTGGAATCAAAATTGCTTCAGTCCAGAAGGATTTCTCCTTTACTGATTGAAACCGGAAAAGTTGAAATATATTATCAGAATAGTTAAAGCACTTGTGCATTTCTTGGTTTGAAGGACGTTTTTTTTTTTCGTATTAGGAAGCTTCCATTCGGAATAAAATGAGACAATTCAAAGAGTTGTTAAAGTTTTGCGTAACTTTTTGATAAAAATTAAACAAACACGTTAATAACAAAAACATTAAAACATTAAAACACATTCATAACACAAACACTATTATTATTATTATTATTATTAGTAGTAGTAGTAGTAGTAGTAGTAGTAGTAGTAGTAGTAGTAGTTGCAGTAGTAGTAACCATTAGTTATCTTAACATATATCGAATTAAAAATAATTTTAGTTTTTATAAAATAATCAGAATTTCAAAATAAATTACAACATGCATTTTTGTATTCATATTAAAATGTATTCCTTAAGGACGAACTTTTTTTTATAAAATGTGTGCCATTTCATCGGACTACTGTTCTCATCTTGAGTGTGACGTTCACAATGTTCGGTCGATATAACCTCCGACCTTCTTCAGGTGTATCTTGTCGAACTCGGGAGAAATATTTCCGAGTTCGACAAGATACACCTGAGAAAGGTCGGAAGTTATATCGACCGAACACTGTGAACGTCACACTCAAGATGAGAACAGTAGTCCGATAATTCAAATAACCAATCGTCATCTCAAAAATTTAGAAATGTCAAAACGTATGACATTTAACGTACAGCCATTTTTTTTGTACTTTTGTAAAAATGTGGAACTTAAAAAACATTTTTGAAAATGTTTGATATCTTTTTAAAAAAACTTTTTTAATAAATGTACGACTTAAAACAAACTTTTTTGCAAAAATTATGATTAAAAAAATTTTTTATGGAAAGTCTAAGAAAAGAACGTTCTGAAATGAATGAAAGTTGCCAATACATGAAAATGAATTACATTTTTAAAGATAAACTTTTGCTTTTACAAACAATAAGTCAAAATAATGAAAAGTTATAATAGTTTCGAACAGTCATTTGTCTCCCCTTGATCCGAATGGAATTCTTCAAAAATGAAAACAAAAAAATATTTTTCAAACCTAAAATACATAAGTACTCATCTTGCTTCTAGCCAAAACCTATGTATGTAACAGCCCATTGATTTAATAGTTTCAAAATATATTGATCTTTTTTTTTATCATTTCTAACTATCGTTATTTTCCAAGGCTGAAAACAATTCAAAAACAGCGTTAATAATTTATTTGGTGGTTTTACTTTCTTTTCTATTCATTGTCCTAAATTGCTTTTCTTAATATTAATCCATTCATGTTTCATTGTGTTAAATATAGGGCGGAGTAATTTGCAATAATTGAAGCTGAAGTCTCTATTTGTTAATGCAATACTGAAAGTATCGGAATAGTTATTCCCCTTGGTATTTCAACACGCCAGCTGCTATGCGGTAGGGTCCTGGTTTCCACATTATCGTTTGCAAACTCTTTAGGGTGTTGGATAATCGACAGGGGTCCCAGATTGAAATTTTTTAATTAATATCGTGAATTCGAAATTAGGACAACAGGGTTCGACAAGATGCATGGCGCCACAATGGATGGGAGTTATCTGGCATATTGTAAATGCTAAAAGACCGCAACCGACTGTCGTGTTGTTTACAAACAAACGGAAATTAATATTTGCGCACGACACTCTCTAGATAGTCTCAATATTAATATTAGGTGCTTGTGTAGAGTGGTAGTCATTAAGCCAACGCATTTCAGGTGAAAACATAGTTACGTAATTCGTTTCATGTCGAAATTAATATAAATTCCAAACATTATTAAAAAGTATCTTGTAGATGTGCTAGATATATATTTTAACAAAAAAATAACTCATCTGCTATCTAGTTCATTAAAAATGTGTTTTAAAATGGCGGGGTTTTAATCAATTTAATTTAAGTCAACGAAGATAAGTCGATTTGTCGGTGTAAATAGCGATGAGTGGTCTGAAATTCGAGCCTCGTATATAGTTTGGGAAAACTTACGTAATGTGATACTCTCTTGATGGTCTCACAGGATATATCATAGCCTCCTATGATTTGACCCGAGCGGGCTTTCCGTTACCACCCATAATACATGTTTAAAAAACACCCACCATTTTTTTTCTTGAAATTATTTTTTTATATACAACTTTTTGAGCGATTCTGGAGGCCTCAAAGGAGAGAAGAACATGGCACTATTTTTGTACACACCCACAAAAAATACAGCAAATAATGCTGCCAAAGGCATGATAAGTTACTCTTCTCCCTATCTGAATAAGTTTTTTAAGGTACTTATGTGTCTACGTTGCAGGCTTATATTTACATAGTGTTTACAAGTTCAATTCAATTTTTAATGTATATTTGTTTATCGAATTGTTAGGTGAAAGTATATAATAATTACAAAACATCCTCGTGTAATATTAGGTTTCTAAATAATAACACGGTAACATGTACTGTATTCAGTGTTTTTATTTATTTCAAGGCATTTGTTCAACTTTGAAACAAGTAGTACCGAGTTGTTAACTTAGAGCAACAAGTTGGCGGGAAATATTTTGAGTTTCGGGTGCACCTAGTTTCGACTTAAATGAGCACATAGAATAAGAATAGTAGAAGAGTAACAAAATAATGCCTAGAAACAATGGAATATGTTATTAATATCTATGTTAATTTAAAGGGTTAATATTCTTTCGTGACATAGTAAACTGAGTATCACGTAATATGACTTTTTCAAAGTGAAAACGAGACTCGAATTTCACATTCCTCTGTGCTATTTGCGCCAATTTCTCATACAGAATCGGTCACACAACTCATCTCCCCCCCTCCATTAAAGCATAGAACAAAACTCGATCATTCAATAAATTATATTTTTACTTGTACATTTTGTAATTTGGACACGATATGTACGCACCTAATAATGTTTTCACTTGAAATGTGTTCGTTTTAAAGATTAAGAATTGTGTCTCAAAATAGGACAATTTCTAATTTAATTTTAATTGCGAAAATAAATTATGGTACTTACATGAGAAATGTGATTATTTAAAATAGAATAACAGGAAAACTCATTAGCATTGAAAAATATAAGTATGCATAAAAACATGTAGAAAATAAAGGAGTAAAATTTTAATGAAAAATAAAATTAATTTACTATTTATATTAAAAGGCCGTGGAGTAAGCGCGTCATAAAGGATTATCTCTAAAATATATGAATATACTGTGCAGGTCGTTCAGGGTTTTAGACTCTGAATAGTAAATTAATTTTATATTTTCATTAAAACTTTCTTTTCGATAAGTTTCGGTAATTGTTCGTGTAAACTATTTTTTTTTTGTATTGGCAATTGTCTTATTTTACCTTGAACAATAATTTATAAATTATAATGTACTTAATTTAAATTGCCTCTCAACAAGAAAAGATGATCCGCAATAACGTATCAACAATTAAAAAAAAAAGAACATTAGGATTCAGTCATAGCGAAAAATGGCTTCTCACAATCTTTTCAACAGGCGTACCATGTTTCTATTATTGTTCAATTATTTTGCACGGTTTGGGTAATAAATATAATGAATATACTACTACTACTACTACTACTACTAATAGTAATAGTAACAATAATAATAATAATAATAATAATAATAATACAGGCCTTCACTGGATGAATGCGAACAGGGCTGGAACTTTCAAGGGGCTTATTGCCATTCAAATTCCAGTAAAGACCATTGTCCGCTGCCAATAAGAAATCAATGGTATATGGTTGTCGCGATAACGCAATTTAATTTGCAGCTGGTATATAAAAAGGTGGAGAGTGCTGGAAATATGTGGATAATTCTTGTCACTTAGACTCCAGGGAACACACAATTTGTACTCAAAAAGAATTATTTGATGATAGCTTGTGTGAAATAGAGAGTGAATAATAATAATTGTGGAAAGAGGAGGATGGAAAACCGAGCACAAAAAGCACTAGCCAGACCTCCGCTGGATGAATGCGAATAGGACTGGGACACCCCCTGAGGTTTATTGCTAACCAAATTCCAATGGAGACCAATGATTGTTTCCAACGATAAATCATTGGTAAGTGGATGTTGCGATAACGCAAATGCATCTTCAAAGGTTATCGAAAGAGGTACAGATTACTGGGGACATCCTAGGTTGTTTAGAAAGAGTAATTTTTATGATGGCCCGCGTGACTACTCCTAGTGAGTAAATCATAAGCTTTTTAAAAATATTTTCGAATCGCATGGCGTTAATATTGAATATTACAGTATTTTTAATTGCGAGCATTGTTTAAAGTAGGCCTTATGAGAAAATGGATGCTTTTCGAAATAATAACGAAAATCGGAAAATTAAATTTCAACTAAAAACAAAATTCCTGTAATAACTTGGTCCTCGGTGGGAGTTTAGTTCTGTGCAGTTCTAGAAAGTCCGCTATCCCAGGACTTGCCTTCTTTCCTTGAGATAGGATTAGTTTATTGCTAATCGCCTGAAGTGCCTTGACCGGGGAATGCCGACGCGGCTTCCCAGGCACTTTTTGCAGGTCAGAGTGCCTCTTCCCCGGGGCGCTGACTTGTCAATCTCACTTTCCGACCTTGGTTTCCAAGTTCTTACAGTAGGAGAGAACTAAAGTGTGCGACAGAATCACGTTGACACACCGGTTCTCGCCAGATCCCCGAAGTTAGGCAACGTTGACTCTGGCCAATACCAGATGGGTGACCATTTGGGAAGGGTAGGTGATGTATGTACCTTTTGGGAATGTTGGGCGTGGTGCCAGCAGCACCCTTACACCGAAAAAAGAGATCTTCGGTACAAAAGGATCTACACCATTGTGGATGCTCATGCCCTTCCAGAGGCTCAAGGCTATGGATGGAGATGGATGGATGAAGAGAACTAAAACACATTTAGGTGTACAAATATGCTATTTGAAAAATTAAGTATTCTATGCAATTATTTGTTTGGCTGTTGTATTCTTCAGTATTCTTTCGAAATAGGTATTTAGATATAGATCGCGGGTTGTTAGAAAATTTAACCTGAAAAAACAGTTGATTTGAGAAAAGATCCAGTCATAAACTTCCAAACAAAAGGCGGGAAACATTGGGAAAATTATCATAAACAAATGTGTAAGCGCGTTAATATTAACATCCTGTGGGTCTTAAGCAAAGGACCTCAACTCGACTGATATTATTCTTCATATAAATATCATATTAATTGTTATCAATATGTAATGATAGGACTATGACAAGAGCATATTCTTATCATTGTTTTGACTCTCGAGTATATATCCGACACAGTTAAACACAGTTGATAAATCGAGAACCTCATCACTTCATCTAAACACATATAACGGATATATATATGCTTGAGATTCAAAATAATGAAAAGAATATTCTCTTGTCCTAGTCATAGTGAGTAGTAATTAATCTTATGTCGTTAACTTAAGCAGTTCCGACTTTACCGATTAAATATTAAATGTCCCCAAACAAAATTATGTCCCTTTGTCTGCTAGAACAATAGAAATTTAAATAAATACATTTCTGGAAGAGTAATCTGTCGTCTTGAATTGAGGAATATTTTTAGCTGAGCATTATTTTTAAACGCTCATAGACTTATAATTTTCATTTTTAATATAATTAGTAAACCAATTTGAATATTTTTATGAATTTATATAAAATAATATTATGTTATTTATTTACATTAAGCTGACAATTACAATTATTAAAAAAAGAATTTCAATAACATGGAGAGATATTTACTATTCCAAAAGGGGTGTTATTATATTAGTACATTTCAAATTAATGCAAAAACACACCGTGGAATTTCTTATTATTAAATTTATACGCTACATCATTTCATGTGCATCACACGTAATTCTGACTTTACTCACTTTACAATGAATTGTTTAAAATAAAAACATGCCGCCGCGTCTAGTAAATTGATACACTTGTAAATCGTTTTTTGCTGATTATTTTTTGTTTGTCACCATAAATAATAATTATCTAACCCTAAACATAAATGATTATTATCTTTTTAATTACATTTCCACCCCAAACAAGGCACATTGCCACTTTGATATAGGGGGGCTATTATCAGGGGCATATGCTATAGGGGTATTATGTGGGAAGTTGGGCAACAAGATGTCAGTACAGCTGGGGAAGCAGAAACACGGACGGGAATTACAAAGTCTAGCCGTTCTGGAGAAGAAACTACTGGAGTATAAGTCTCTCTTACATCAAGGGATCTCTACTGTGAAGGGGTAGGATTTAGCTGCTTGTCAAGTTTGTCGGGGGTGTTCATGTCAAGTTCATGCTTGCAGTTCGTCGGAGCATACACCATTAAAATACTTGTAGAACAGGCAAAGGGATGCTACATTTCGTCGATGGGACAGAGGCTGAAGCTTAGATGCCAGTTCAGGGTCTATCAGGTTAGCGACTCTCTTTTGAACCTTATCTAGGAGTGAGAAACTAGTAGATGTACCAGCTCAAATATGACAACATTACTCCATACATGGGCGAATGGTGGCCTTGTAGAGGTGCAGGATACTTTCAGGCGTTAGTAGCTTTCTAGCACGGTGGAGAGAACGTATTTAATTCTAATTTATTTTATATTAGTTATTCAATAAAATCCTATATTTTTCAAATGTCTATATTTTATATCACTGCAATGATTGCAATAATTTAGTGATTTCAAGAATGCAATGTTTTAAGACTGCAATGCAAAGACATAAAAGCGACTTGCATATTTATTACTTTCAAAACCGTCTTTCTTCATATTTCACATGTAACACTTAATTTTAACATGCAGCACTTTCTATGATTTATACTACATGTAAACGGTGCCTAATCTAGAGAAATATAGGTCATATTCACTTTCACGGCAATTTTCTCACACCGGAACAGATCTTATGTGGCATACATACTTTTTAAAACTGGAATTTAGTGCACAATATGTTTGTAAGATTAGACTATTACAATTTGTATGTGGTATATATCGTATTTTTTGGACTATTCTCTTTATCAATATCATTTATCTGTATATTATTGAAAATTGGGAATTTATCAGAACCATATTTTAGCAGTCCTGTGAAGACTTCCTGTCTAACATTCCAATAATATATTTGAGAAATGAGTGTGTGAGTGGTATATACTTTTATTTGTATTACATTTTCACCCCAAACAAGGCAGATTGCCACTTTGGTTTAGGGGGTTACTATCAGGGTCAGCAACTTCTGGGGTACTATGTAGGGATTTAGACAGCAAGATGTCGGTTCACGTTACACTTGAATTTCTGCATGTCAGTACAGTTGGGGAAGCAGGGGCCCGGAATGGAATTCCAAAGTCTAGCGCTTCTGGGGAAGAAACTACTGGAGTAGAAAGATCTTTTACATCTAGGGATCTCTACTGTGTAGGAGCGGGATTTAGCTGCTTGTCGGGTTTGTCGAGGGTGTCTACGTCGTGGGGGCACAAGTGTCTGCAGAGCATTCACCATTAAAAGACATGTAGAACAAGCAGAGGGAGGCAACGTTTCATCGATGGGACAGAGGCTGAAGCTTAGATGCCAGTTCAGGACCTATCAGATTTGCGATTCTCTTTTGAACGTTGTCTAGGAGTGAGAGCCTAGTAGCAGATGCACCAGCCCAAATGTGACAGAAATACTCCATACATGGGAAAATGATGGCCTTATAGAGGTCCAGGATACTTTCGGGTGTTAGTAGTTTTCTAGCACGGTAGAGAGAGCATACCTTCTTCGCAGCGGCCCTGGCAATGCTTTCAATATAATGGTATATACTTTTATTCTAATCGGCGTTGCCAGAGAGCAATAAAAGTTATATTAGCAATAAACTAAACCAAAGGGGAAGGAGGCCTCTCCAGTCTTGGACGACAACCTTCCTAGAGCTGGTGACTCAAACAAATTACCGGTCTGCAAACCTAAATTGCTTAAGGAGTAGATAGGCTCTGTCTATCGCCGGTTTCCATACTCCTTCTTTGCCTATTAGTCAGGCGCAGAGACACTATCACAGGTGAATCGACAAAAACTTAGTGGTAGATCTTGTTTCTTGTCTAGGGCATTGAATGCCGTTCCCCCACTCCCGACACATCCCACCCCTCATAACTGGGCACTTGGGAGTTCTTGAGTACCACGCATGCCTGTGCAATTAGATTGGGGTGATCTTCTTCTGATGGGCTGAGGGTACCGGATTGACAGTTCCTGGCTGGTGTTTCCGACTGGTAGTACAGTAGCCCTAACTCTTTGGTAGCGCTTAGAGCGGCTGCTCCATCAACAGTTGTATAATATCGGGTTGTTAGCAGTGTCATGTCGCGCATGGTAAGGAACTCTGCACTCATCCCCGATGGGGTTTCCCGAGGCCACAGTCCTAGTTGAAGAAAGGTCAGCCAATGGTCTGATTGTGTTGCATGTCTGATATCCTGCCTAACCTCTTGTTCAGCTCCCCCTCACCTCACTGAAACTCTTTAAAAACATGATGACACTACAATAAAAAATAGGCTCAAACCAGGCCTAGGGACAAACAAATTCAACTTGCCTCCTCCCTTGAGGCTTGCATTCACTAACATCCGTGGTCTTAGAACTAATTTAGCTTATGTTGAAGCATTTCTCCTAACAAATACCCCGGATATCTTAGCACTAAGCGAGACTAACTATACTCCTCCATCCTCTCTAACTACTTTAACATGCCTGGCTATCTCCCACTCTGCCGTAAGGACTCTGACAGACATATGCACGGACTTGGAGTCTACATCGTAACACTCTCCCACTGACTAGAGAAACAAACCTAGAATCGGACGATCAAGCCTTTATGTGCTTTAGACTAAACATACAACACAACATTAGCTACTTTTATTTTCTCTACCGCTCTCCCTCGACCCAGGACCGCACCATAATAAACAAAGTCTCTGGCAGTATAGACACAGCACTCTCCCTCGACACTAGCGCCCAAGTCCATGTATTTAGTGACTTTAATGTTCACCACAAAAACTGGCTTGGATTCTCTACTCACACAGATACAACGGGCAGCACAACACATAGTTTTGCTATATCTCACTCCCTATCAAAATAGTTACGTTTCCAACCCGTTTCCCTGACCAGCAAGAACAACAAGCATCACTTCTAGATCTGTTTCTTACTACAGTTCCCGAGGATTGTACAACAAATGCTGACAGCCCACTCGGGAACGCTGGCCATGCAGTGATAATGGTAGAAATCGCCCTAAATTCTAGACCCAAAACTGAAGAGCCAGTGCTCAAAACAACGAGACATTATGAAAGGGCTGACTGGGAAGCTATCAGAGATCTTATCAGAGATGCTCCATGGGGAAATATTTTTTCTCTTCTTGCTGAACAGTGCGCAAATGAGACCACTGAATGGTTCAAAACAGCAATTGAAGCACATGTTCCTATGCGGAAATTTTATAGCAAGCCCCACTCTCCCCAATGGTTTACTTCGACTTGCGCAACTGCCATTGCTCAAAGGCAGCATGCATACCGCAGATTTAACCGACATAAGTCCAGTTCAAACAAACAGAAGTATATAGAAGCTAGAAATAACGTTAAGAAAGAAATAGCGATAGCTAAGAGAGAATTTACTGAAACCACTAAAAAACGCATCGAAGCACAAAAATTAGGACATCGTGACTTCTGGAAAATCTACAACAGTGTAGTAAATAATGGGCATTCAACAATTCCCCCACTAATCAACAATCACGAGGTTGTTTGCTCAGCAACCGACAAAGCTAATATGCTTGCCAGCCGGTTTGCCTCGAACTAGACGATCTAAAAATCACCCCTACTCAGGTACATGCTATCATAAAAAAATCTTGACACTTCAAAAGCATGTGGACCTGATCTCATCCCAGCTGTGCTATTAAAAAAGTGCTCAGCCGAAGTAGCTCCAGTTCTCTCCAAACTCTACAACAAATGCCATAATGAATCATACTTTCCGGGCTGTTGGAAAAAAGCTTCTGTGATACCAATATTCAAGAATTCTGGCGAAAGAACTGACCCATCAAATTATCGCCCCATTAGCCTCCTCCCACTTTTCGCCAAAATATTTGAGACCATAATTAGCCATGCTTTAGTCCGGCACCTTACAGATGCTAAACTTCTGACTGACAAACAATATGGATTTAGACAAGCCCGTTCCACAGCTGACATCCTCACTGCAATCTCTGAACGTATATACCATTCACTGGAGAAAGCGGGGGAGGACAGAGCGGTAGCTCTAGATATATCTAAGACTTTTGACAGGGTATGGCACAAGGGCCTCCGCAGGAAAATTAAATCATACGGTATCACTGCTAGAATACTTAGCATAATTAAATCCTTCTTAGATAAGAGAAAAATCCAGGTTGTCCTCGACGGTCGAACATCTAAACAGTGTGATATAAATGCAGGAGTGCCGCAGGGGTCTATTCTTGGACCTCTATTGTTCCTGGTATTTATTAATGACCTCCCCGACAAAACTGCCTCTGAGATGGGTATATATGCTGATGACACTACACTCTATAACAGGCATGACAGGAAAACAAATGAACACATAACTAAAGAACTGGCAAAAACACTAGAGGATGACCTACAATCTGTGGTGGAATGGGGACATAAATGGATGGTCACATTCAATGCTGCCAAGACTAAACTGGTTTCCTTCAATAACTACAAGAAACCTTCTCTGCCACCAATAGCAATGGCCAGTGACTCCCTGCCTCTATAAGGCCACCATTCGCCCATGTATGGAGTATTGTTGTCATATCTGGGCTGGTGTGTCTACTACTAGTCTCTCGCTCCTAGACAAGGTTAAAAAAAGAGTCGCCAATCTGATAGGCCCTGAACGGGCATCTAAGCTTCAGCCTCTGTCCAATCGACGAAATGTTGCATCCCTCTGCCTGTTCTACATGTCTTTTAATGGTGAATGCTCTGACGAACTGCAGACACTTGTGCCCCCACGACGCAGACACCCTCGACAAACCCGACAAGCAGCTAAATCCCACCCCTATACAGTAGAGATCCCTAGATGTAAAAGATCTTTCTACTCCAGTAGTTTCTTCCCCAGAACCGCTAGACTCTGGAATTTTATTCCAGGATCCTGCTTCCCAAACTGTACTGAAATGCAGAAGTTCAAGTGCAACGTGAACCGACATCTTGCTGCCCAAATCCCTACATAGTGCCCCAGTAGTTTCTGACCCTGATAGTAGCTTCCTACACCAAAGTGGCAATATGCCTTGTTTGGGGTGAAAATATAATTTAAAAAATATTAATGTAGTATAGTTAATAAGTGATATGGATTAGATTGACTTTGTTTTATTTGGATATGTCCGGGAGCACTAAATGTAAATTATAATAGTACAGGTAAATCTCTTCAGACTAATTTCTTCAGCAACATTATTTCTCTTTCTATTATTGTGAAAACGTGTGGAGTGAACGGATTAACCAGTCACTGTGTTTAGTTATACCCGGTATTGTTCAGGAGCAACAAATTTAAGATTACAGTACTACATTTAAAACAAATAGCTCCCAAAAATCAAATATATTATTGCTATTTTAAAACACAATAAAACAGCAGAAAGAAATGAGCTGGGTGGAGGAGAAAGGGAGGTGTATAGAGAGGGAGAGAAAATAATAGGAAGGACGAAGAAAGAAAGATAAAAAGGCGGCTAGAGTGTAAGATAGAAGATAGGATAAGATAAGAGAGATAGAAGTTTGAATATAAAGATGTAAAACAAACTTCTCATATTTTGATTTTATGGTCCCTAAGGTCGGCTATCCCTGTTAGTATTAAAATAAAATTTACATTCTCTCTTATATTCTAAATAATGAAACAACTGGCCTAATAACAATATTTATAAGTTTTTTTTTTTTTAAATATTTATAAGTTTATAATTTTTACTTGCAGACATTAGTGTTTCATGTTTAGGTTTTGTGTGTGTGTGGGGGGGTGCGCGCACGCGTGCGTGTGTGTGTTTCTTTCTCTGTTTTATTAACAGTTTGACACGTGAAAATTAGTTAATTAACAACATCATAAGACATTAATAATGTTGAGCAGAAGAGACTCACCCTAAGAAGACTGGAGAGTCGAAACGTCGAAACATTGCGAAAATAACGATAGCTATAATGAAAACAACAGCCCGAAACGCGAACGCAATGCACCTAACAACAATATATCACTTTAGGAATATCGTCAAACATTATTCAAACCAATCAAAATGAGAGCACTTGAAGAAGCGCAAGGAGTCCAATGATTGAAACGTTTTGAAAACAGCAACAAGTAAAATGAGAATAACAGTATTGGCCTTTTGCTTAGACACAAAGTGTAGTATCTGTTCTGATACTACACTTCGTCTTTTCGGTCCTCGGTCAGTGGAGGAGAAACACCTCTAGACTGGGACATTTTTATTTTTTTATTCTTATCCAGAGTATCCCTTTATGGAAAACTGGATTCCCTCTACATTAAAAAGCTACAAGCACGTGTACCTCCTCGACGTTACTACCCCCGACAAACCCGACAAGCAACTAAGTCCGACCTATTTACAGTAGAGACCCCTAGGTGTAAGACAGCCTTTTACTCCAATAGTACGGGTCTTTGGAACTCCCTTCCGAGATTCTGCTTTTCCAACTGTACTGATATGCAGAAGTTCAAGTGTAATGTGAACAAACATCTTGCTACTCATCTCCCTTCATAATACCCCTGCAGATAATGTCCCCGATAGTAGCCCCCTACTTCAAAGTGGCACTGTGCCTTGTTTGGGGCGAAAACTGATTTTAAAAAAAGGCAGCCTTGTGTCTAACTCTGCTCGCGGGGAGGCGCGTAAATAGGAACAGTCTCAAACATGAAAACAATGTACCTAACAACAGTAGCTCATCTCAGAAATATCGTCAAACATTAATCATGCTAGACAGAATAGAACCAGTCGAAGAAGGCCGGACGGTATAACGATCGAAACGTGAAAAACAACAACAACAACAACAACAACAACAACAACAACAACAACAACAACCGAAATGAATATAACAGTCTACATCGTGTAAATGACACAAGCAACTATAACAAATATCAGAAACATTGTCAAACGTACAAGCCGCTGTAACAAGTACACCTCTGGCGTTCTCCAACCACGGCAACAGGCGTCGAAATTATATCCCCTGTCGGGTTTGTCCCATGCTGTCACGCACGTGCGCCACGTGTTATGGACAGAACGTTCTATTGTGATTTTTATCGGTCGATCTTGGGGCAGAATGAACAGCACGGCATGCAAGGCTTGGGTGGGACATGTCCGCAACTGACAGTCCCACAATAGATGATTAAGTGAATGTCGTTAGTGCTGTAACCCCATCTAAGTTATGCGTATGTCTTGGAATTGTATTTCACTTTCCGTTTCACTGTCCCCCTTTTTTCTATTCTTTGTAATGAAAACAACACCCAATGGTCGACATGTTTTACAATTAACTGACTTGCTCTTTCTACACGTTAATCAGGCCAATGGCACGCGATTTAAGAGCAGAATAAGACAAATAAATACCGTTTGTTACCTATTTCTATTAATAACGGGATTTATGGTGCACTTATCTGCCTGCCTCTCTCTTCCCCTCTCTCTTTTTTCTCGCTCTTTATATATATATATATATATATATATATATATATATATATATATATATATACATACATATGTGTGTGTGTGTGGGTGTGTGTGTGTGTGTGTATGATTCTCTATCTATCAAACTGTCGGTCACACCCTCTCTTTTTCCCCTCTTGTTCTATGTCGACATATACGTAATAGATAATACAATTTCTTGAATTTATTCCACGCATTTTAGCTCAATAGCTGGATATGTTTTGCCATCAATTCCCAATCTCTTTTGCTCTTCCTCTTTCTCTCTTTCTTTTTTCTCGCCTGTCTCTCGCTCTCTATATACATATAGATATATAATGATTGAGAGAAATATATATAAATATATATATGTGTGTGTGTATGTGTGTATGTGTGTGTGTGTGTGTGTGTGTGTGTGTGTGTGTGTGTGTGTGTGTGTGGAGAGAGAGAAGGAGGGAGAAAGCCGGGGGGGGTGAAAGACAGACATAGGACAGACAGTTAAACAGGGATAGAGAGATAACGAACCATTATTAAAAATATCTGTTATACCTACTAAAACACTCTATTACTGAGCAGTTATATCTACAAATTATTATGCTAGAGAACTGCGCATTACAAATTTTAGAGATGTACAACAGTTTAATTGACACAGACACCTCTTTACTGTTTAAACTGGCTAATTACGGTTCATTAAACATAATTAGCGGTTTATGGAATAATGACAATTAGAACTAATGAATTCAAGGTACATCTATGGAATCTTATTGTATAGTTATTAAAATAAGTATTCTACATTTTAGCACTTGTATTCTTACTATGTATACGTATATGTATATGTATATGTATACGTACATGTATATGTATATATTCCTATAAGTTGTGTGCATTTTTGTGTATTGATATTCATATTAAAAATCATTATATATATATATATATATATATATATATATATATATATATATATATGGGTTGTGGAATTGCAATCATCTGCAAGAGGTCAATTTAGTTTGCATATGCTTTAAACATTCATTCTAATTATTTCTCAAATAGTTTTTTTTCGATTTTCTGATGGGATGATCATTTTTTACTTATCTATTACGTGTAATTATATTCATGCAGATATTCTTAATGATTTATACTTACGTCATATTTCATAACAAGGCTATATTAAATACAAAACTCTTTCCATATATATATATACATGTATACGTACATATTTTTGTTTAAAACCTTTTGCATACCAAAACCCTCCCAGAGTTTTTGGAAACTTCATATATAATGTATTTGAACTCATGCGAAAGTTCATATTTTAGCCTGGAAAAATCGGTACAAAAGTATGACATTTTTTAAAAAGTTACATTTCCGAGGTGTAGGTCGAACGCCGGCATTACGAATACGCATGCATAACGTAATAGCTATTGGTTCATGTTTTGAGTTTTAGTCCTACAGCAAACATATCTCCATAGCTCAGTCATTAATGGCAGAGGAAAAAATAAATCGTAAGCTAAACGTTTGGGTTTCGGCTCTGTGTGATGGTGCACGAGTATTTTTTTTACATTTGAAATCATTATATTGGGTCCAATATTATATAATAATAAATACAAAATATGCATTAAAATATCATATTTAAACGTATTTCCCGAACAGGTAATGCAGGGCGCCCTGATATATATATATATATATATATATATATATATATATATATATATATATATATATGTATATATATATATATATATATAATTTACCTTTAAATTATTAGCTCCCTATAACAGGTTGAGTTTATATACCTTTATATATATATATATATATATATATATATATATATATATATATATATAACACATCAAACCGAAGATCCATTTAAATAACACTGAGTTTATTTTATTAGTAGTATAGTTTGTCTGTTTCGTTGAACAGTGCTCTCTCCCGTGAACTAAATATAGTGGTGCTGGTATAACTAAATTTTCTCCATTTATTTATCTCTCTCTCTCTCTTTCTCTCTCTCTCTCTCTCTCTCTCTCTATATATATATATATATATATATACATGTGTAATTGTCTCTGTGTGGGTACATTTTCCTACCAAATTTCTCTTACTACTGTCAATTATCAGTCTACAGAGTCAGGCTTTGACATAAGGAGTGGTGATGTTTGGAAAAACCTTTTTATTCGGTTTTTGTCCAGAAATTTGATTTTCAAAGAATTAAAGTTCAACGATTTTGGCATTCATATGTATATATATATATATATATATATATATATATATATATATATATATATATACATATACATATATATATGCACTAAAGGCAACAAATCCTACATAGGGAGTACCACTAGACCACTACACTAACGCATTAAAGAGCATATAAACACTAGAATCTCCTCATTCCACAAATATATTATATCATGCAACAGCACACAACGCAACATTCGCGTTAGTATCATTGCCTCAGTCAGAAACGTTGGAAATCTTAGAATTGCTGAAGCACTCCTTATTTCCGAACACAAACCTTCCTGGACTAACAGGCTGGAACTGAGCTCTCCCTTCATTCTTTAACCCCTAATAACAAAAGAAACCATTGTAACAACAATATACAAATTATAAAATATAAATATATATATATAAATAAAAGTATAAATAATCTAAAAAAAAATTAATAACAAGAGAACCATAGTAACAACAATATACACATTATATAAATAAAAGTATATATAATAAAAAGATATATATAAATAAATAAATAAATATACAAAGAAAAAAGAACCACACACAGTAACATACCCATAGACTGCAAGGTATATAGAAAACAAAACATTCACATGATACATGGCGTAGAGATGCGATCATATTATGAACATATATATACGGACCAAAGAGAAAACGATATGAGTTAGAAGGTAGATAATAAGATACATATAGTAATACACACACATGAGCAAAATGCATATATATATATATATATATATATATATATATATATATATATATGAAATCTAAAAGTTGTATTTAGGTAGACACCATAATATATAACTCTATGCATTAATATATACTTAGGCACCAGAATACATTACTCCCTGCATTAAAAACAGCAAACACATTCATATTTAAGGATCAGTTTTTAGATCACCCCATATTATAAAAAAAACAGTAAGAATAGATAAATAAAACTTACTATAAAAAAATAAATAAAGAGAAAAAAATAATGGAGGCACAAACGTAAAGTAGTGTAGATCGATTGTAGTAGACGTTAAGAAGAAATAGACCGGATAAAGTTAACAAGTAACAAATACGAAGAAAGAAACACGGGGAAAAAGTAACTATCCATACATAAACAGAGAAGGAATATTATAACCACTAAATATATAGAAAAATAAAAATACATAAAATGTTAAACCAGTTAGCCCCCTTACACACTTGGCGTTACCTGGTGTAAGATACGCATAAATATGATATTCTGATTAATGCAGATTTCATGTGTATTATTACAAAGTAAATTCTCAATCGATGATTATACATTATATTGTACCCAAGATATATAAAAGTTAATGAGTGTACGCTGGACACTGGGACAACAGCGTAGTAATCGTTACTAGTAGAAATTGGGTATAATTTGATTATTTAAGGAGCCAATTCAACAAGCATATGTTTGTATTGGACGTGAAGACTGCCAATTGTAGTAGCTGGGAAGCCGGACAGTGGAACAGAGTTCCATAGGCGGGCAGTTTTGGAAATAGGTTTTCTTCATGAAATTTGCTTTTAGATTTCGACAGAGATAGAGAGTGGAGGAAACTGTTGATTGTTGTTGCAGTTAGACGAGTATTTTCTGTGGAATGTTTGCAAGGGGGGCATACATTGGAGGTTAGTTAAGTACTTTCCATGAAAATAACGATAAAGCAGAAACAGGTTGCAGAGTAGAGAAAATAACATAAATGCCTAGGTTTCAAAATCAATTTTGAACTTTGTAAAACAGTATAAGGAGCTCTTTCCCAAATGTGTTAAAAATACTCAATTTTATGACGTATCTGGCTTTTACAAAGGTAGGGGATTGCGTCGGGAGCGAAATACCATCTTGAGCAGTAGAATGACACAGTTACTTTTCCGGCAGTTTTCGCAACAGATTTCATTTCAAGTCAGGAGTGAAGGCGAGACTCAAAAGTTTATCAAAGCATGGAGCCTTTTTGAAGGAGAGCGATTCATATTAGTTGAAGCAAAGTAAGGTTGTAAGATAGGAGCTTGGTTTTGGATGCGTTAAAATTTACCAACCGCCTTTTTCCTTCATTACAACGTGTGCTCAAAATCTGAAGAGAGAGAGAGAGAGAGAGAGCGAGAGAGAGACTAAGAGAAATGTTAGTTGTTGTTGATCAAATGTACAAAAAATGAATGAAAAAATATGATTAAATAATTGTTATACCTGACCAGGCCATCGGTTCTTTCAAGAATAGGTCATATTTCTGGCTAGTTTCTGGACAAATTATACATAGGAGGTTTGACAGACTTTTGACGTTAGTACGGAGAAGACGACGAGGACATGGACTTGAGTGTCATCAGTTAGAATCGAAACCTAAACATAGAGCTCCAACCTTAGTCGCTAGCGTCTGAACTATCGAAAGATTATTATTATTATTATTATTATTATTATTATTATTATTATTGTTATTATTATTATTTAACCTTAAATTCATAGTTAAACGAGGAATTGTCTTGCACATGTTCGGATGTTTTATGTTTCTGTTTTTGTGTACATTTTTTCCGGCGGCGGAGTGTTAAAAATAGCAGACGAAAAAAGTAAACTTTTCTAACTGAAAGTATAATTTAAACCTTGACTTCACGGTTAAACGAGGAATTGTCTTGCACATGTTTGGATGTTTCATGTTTCTGTTTTTGTGTACATTTTTCCGGCCATCAGCAACATCATCAGCGGAGTTTTTAAAAAAAAATAGCAGACGAAAAAAGTAAGCGTTTCTAACTGAAATTGTAATAATAATAATAATAATAATAATAATAATAATAATAATAATAATAATAATAATAATAATTATTATTATTATTATTATTTATTTATTTATTATTTTTTAATTAACATGTTTAAATATTTTTGTTTTCACCGTCATCATCGTTTTGAAGAAAACACAACAAACGTAGCATTTTTTACCGCCTCAATGTTTGAATTAATCCGGACAAGTTTTTTTTAATGCAAAGGATTTTGTTTATTTTATTTACTCATAAATAAGTTTAAATATGTTTAAATGTGTTTAAATATGTTTAAATGTGTGCGTTGTCACCATCATCGTCGTCGGAACAATCTCAATGTTAGAATTAATACGAAAAGACAGGTAAAGCGCCTCCCCGGACATGTTTTTCGTATGTGATGGATCTGTTTATTTTATTTACTCATAAATATGTTAACTATAAACTAAATAAAAAAAAGTAACTAATCAATTAATAAGTTATTATAAAAAAAAGGAAAAGGAGGGAGAGAGAGAAAAGGAAAAATCATTCCCAATCATTTAATATTATTGGTTCTTACTATTATTATTATTATTATTATTATTATTATTATTATTATTATTATTATTATTATTATTATTATTGTTGTTGTTATTATTATTATTATTATTATTATTATTATTATTGTTGTTGTTTATTATTATCGTTTTATTATTATTATTACTATTATTTCTATTATTATTATTATTATTATTAGCAGTAGTAGTAGTAGTAGTAGTAGTAGTAGTAGTAGTAGTAGTGGTGGTGGTGGTGGTGGTGGTGGTGGTGGTGGTGGTGGTGGTGGTGGTGGTGGTGGTGGTGGTGGTGGTAATGGCGGTTGTAATGGTAGTAGTAGTATGTTGCTGTTATTATTATTGTAGCTGTTATTGTTATTGGTGTTGTTTTTGTCTTTCATTGCTATTGTAGTTGTTACTATTATCATTGTAAATTTTATTTCTATTGTTGTTGTTGTTGGTGGTGGTGGTAGTGGTAATAGTTGTGGTGGTGGAGGAGAAAGGTCAGGAGGGGATCTTTAACCTTTGTGTGGAACCCTCCTAGAGATGATGGTTGTTCTTGGCCTTCGGGCCGGGATTAAAGTGTAGTATCTGTTGCGGCAGATACTGCAAGCAAATACCATATGTGGGGGAAGCTCCACATATAAGACCTTGGTCAATGTAGGGGCAACCCTTCATACCAATTGTCACTATCCAGCTCCCATACTCCCCGAACGAACAGAAAGGGTGTCGAAAAGCAACTACTGATTGATAAAGCATTAATGCCGGATGCAAAGAAGAAGAAGAAGAGGAATCTGAGTGTAGCTTGGATCGGTTACAGAAAGGCTTATGACATGGTTCCTCACACGAAAAACACTATTGATGAAGAAGGTTGCTGAAAATGCGGTAGAGATTTTGGAGACAAGTATGACTCAAGGGAAAATTGAGAGGTGACAGGGCAGGTTGGCATTAAACGTGGAATATTCCAAAGAGATTCGTTATCTTCACTTCTTATTGTAATGATAATGATGTCACTGAGCACCCTTTTGAAGAGAGAAAAACTAGGGTATAACTTTGGATCTGGTGGCAGACGCCTCAACCATCTACTATTTATGGATGATTTGAAAATATTCGGTAGAAATGAAAAGGAAATGGAGAAACTGGTAGAACTTGTGGGGATATACTCAGAAGACATTGGGATGGAGTTTGGGATTATTTAATGTGCGGTGCTGGTTATGAAAAGAGGAGTAATTCGAATGGAATAGTGCTGCCAAACGAAGAAATCATGAAAGAAATAGAAGATACAGGGTGTAAGTATTTGTGAGTGTTGGAGGTTGTAGGCATCATGAACAGAGAAATGAATGGAGAAAGACAGGAGGGAGTGTCTTAGAAAAGTGAAACTAATTACAAAATAGAAACTGTATGGAGGAAAACTAATGAAAGCAGTGAATGCATGGACAGTCAGTGTTTTGCGATACAGTGTGAGAATTTTAGAATGGTCTGACAATGATTTGCATGCCATGAATATCAAAAAAAAAGAAACGTTTAAGCAATGTATTGTATATTTCACATTCAAAGTAGCGTAGCGAGGCAGTATCAAGAGAGGAAAGACGGTGGGAGAGGATTGAAAAGTGTAAAAGGTTGTGTTAGAACCGAGGAGATGTCGTTGAAGGAGTATGTGGTTAGAAATGAGGAGTGGATGCTTACGGTGGTGGCAAATGAAGTGGAGGTATGTGAGACCAAGGCTGATTATGTGAAACGTATTGATAGAGAAAGGGCAGAGGAACTGGCTAGGAATAAAAAGGCATGGAATGTTCTCTCAGTATATAGCAGAAGTGGCTGATGAAAGAGCATGGCAATGGATTAGAGCTGGGTATCTTGCAAAGAATACTGAAGCTTTGGTTTATGCAGCACAAAAGCAGACATTAGGAACACAATTGTTCAAAAAAGTGGTTCTAGGAGAGGAAGTTGCTGCAGAATGCCGGATTTGTGGTAAGACCTCAGAGTTAATTGCGCACCTTGCAGCAGGGTGTAGTGGACTGACCCAGAGAGACTACCGCAAAAGACACGATAGCATGGGACTCCGGATATATTGGGAAGTTTGTAGGAAGGTTTGGGGTGAAGCGTGCTGGAAAATGGTTTAAGAAGGTGGCTAACGAAGTGAGAACAAGTGAGGATGGCAATGTAGAGGTATGGTGGGGCAAAAGTGTCATAACGACCAAGCAATTGGAACATAATCGTCCGGATTTGGTCGTCATTGATAAGGTCTCAAAAAAACTGGCAGATTGTAGAATCTAAGTTCTCTGGGACAGGAATGTGAGAGAGAAGGAGAACAAAAAGTGGAGCAATTATGCTCCATTGGCCTTGGTGATAAGGTGTATACACGGGGTTAAAACGCAAATAATCCCGGTCGTAGTTTGTACGGTAGGAGTAGTATCAAGTCGTCTGGAAGGACAATTGAAAAAACTACAAATCCCCGATGTTTTAGGCGGCCTTCAGACCTCTGCAATTATAGGCACTACCAACATCCTTAGGAAAACCCTTGATCTTTGAAGCTCCTGGTTTGGAGCCGCGATTGAGGGAACTCCTCCGGAAATGAATCACATACATTTCCAGGGAGACGTTGATAAACGAAATCAGAATTATTATTATTATTATTATTATTATTATTATTATTATTATTAATGCAATATGAGTTGTTAAACACGTCATTATCAGAAATGTACTGTAGGCTGAATGCAAAAATTATTGCTATAGCAAAAATTATTGGTACATATCAAAGAAACAACAAAACTTAGAACAATAATTTTTGTCATATCTGTGATACTATTTTTCCCTTCGTATTAAATAACAATGGGTGCAACCCTAGTTTTTTTTGTGTTAACAGATTTAAAATATCAGCAAATAATAATTAATTAACTTTTAAAGGTGAGGTCTTATCAAGGCAAATCTTATTAAAAAAATTTTTTAAAAAATGGAAATTGTGGAGCTATAAATTCTTAGGCCCCCTTCCAATGTTTGAAGTGTTATATGTGTTTTAAAATGTTTAGAACTTAAGACCCCCACCCCGTTTCCTCTTCTCAGCTTCCATCCCCTGCTACGAAACATGAAAAAATGCTAACGATTACATATCTCGCTGAGTGCTACGTGGTCAAGAACTAGGTGCTTATTTTATGTTATATTTATCTAGGACGGGCACTCTTCACTCTAATTTTTTTTCTCTTATAATCTTTAGAGATCGCTAAAATGTATTAGACAAAAAAATCGTTTCTTTTAGAGGTTCAGCTAGGTAAAAGTACCTTATTGTTATTGTCATTATTGTTCTAATTGTTGTTGATGTTGTTGTTGTTGTTGTTCTTCTTCTTCTTCTTCTTCTTATTATTATTATTATTATTATTATTATTATTAGTAGTAGTAGTAGTAGTAGTAGTAGTAGTATTTACTTACTTCCTTACTCGTCTCTTTGAAAACAATTTGTGGTGTTCTCTGGAGCCTGAGACAGCAATTTCTCCAGATTTCCAGTATACTCTTACTCTTTTGATAGTCTTTGCAGATGAATTAGTGTTATCCCAATAGTCGCTTACCATTGATTTTGCATCGGCAGTAACCATTGGTTCTCATTAGAATTTGGATGGCAATAAGCCTCCCCAATACCATAGTCCTCTTTGTACTCACCGAGCGCAGGTCTGGCTAGTTATTTCTTCCCTCGGTTAGTGGCGTTAATTTTAATTTTTTCATCTTCCATATATCGTTGAGCTTTCTGGCCAGTTCCGTGTATTTACCCCGCTTCTCTATTTCCTTGCTCTTCACTCTGTGGTCTGCTGGGAGAGAAAAATCTACAATCTTGCAAGACTTTTCCTTCTTGTTAACTAATATGATATCCGCTCTCATTGCTTAGAAGAGTTAATACAGTTTTTCTTCTTCTTCTTCTTCTTCTTCTTCTTCTTCTTATTATTATTATTATTAGTAGTAGTAGTAGTAGTAGTAGTAGCAGCAGTAGCATTTAGTCACTAGAAGTTGTCACATAGACCATCATCACAGATTCCTCTTTTAAAACAACCTGTGGTATTCTCTGGAGTCTGCGTGACAAGTCTCCCTAGATTTTCAGTACTCTCCACCTCTTTCGATAACCCTTGCAGAAAAATTTACGCTATCGTAATCTCATGTTATTTTTTTACTCACTAGAAATAGTCACACAGGCCATCATCAAAGACTTCTCCTTAAGAATAACTTGTGGCGTTCTCTGGAATCTGAGTGACAAAAAGGATGTGCATTATTCTCTGCTTCTCAGTCTCCTTGATCTTCACAATGATCTACTGGCACAGCAGAATCTACAATCTGGCAGGACTTTTTCTTCTTGTAAACTATTATGACGTCTGGTCGGCTTGCTTGAATGGGTTCATAGGATCTTGTGACTTTCATTTTTCAGTACTCCTGCCGGTTTGTGCTTGTACCACTTGTCTAAGTTTACTGCTTTCCCCACTTATCATGTCGACTTTTTAAATTTCTTAAGGCTTGTTACTGCATGCATATATTATGTAGTTTATTGTTTCGTCACTTTGTCTGCAAGGTCTGCATTTGCTTGTGTTTTGTCGATCCTTGCTTAGATGTGGTTTGTTCTACTCGCGTTACCTTGTGTGGTTGTTATTAGGGATTCAGTTTCCCTTTTTAGATTTTCTTTTTGTAGCCATTTCCAAGTGTTTTCCTTAGTCTCATATTTAGTAGTCATTATGAATCGTTTGTGTAGCTGGTGCTTTTTCGATTTTGCTTTCTCGTCTTAATCCTCGTCTTCTTTTTTACTGTCTTGTTTGTTACCCCAGTGTCTCTAGCTGCGGTCATTATTCTTTCGGTGTTCTGCATTATGTATTTTCTAATTCTTTTTTTTTTGTCTTGTTTAATCAATCTTCTATACAGGCCATCCCTGTCCCCCGTCTTTCCTTTTTACATAAAGTCGGTTAGTATCATTCTTTGGGTGTAGTGCATTGGGCATCGACATGGCATTGACATTGACCTGTTTTCTGGTTTTGATTCCTCAGTTCGTTGGTCCAACTTATTTATTTTGCTTTGATGGTGTCTACTCCCATGTATCCGAAATATTTTTAGCTATGATTTTCACCTAGTGCCCTCATCTCTGTTCGATTGGGTAATATCATACTTTTGTTGCTTATAGTTTCCCCTCCTCATAATCGCAGTGCGTACTTTTCCATATCGAATTCCATTTGGATATCCTGGCTGAAAATTTGGGTTGTGATTATTATCGTCTTTAGTTCTGTCTTTATTTTTTGCAAACAGCTTCAGGTCATCCATGCATATTAGGTGATTCATTCTTTCCTTTGTGTTAGTAAACTTGTATCCAGCTTGGCATTTTCTTAGCATGTTGTTCAGGTGCATCATGGCTATAATGAACAGCAATGGTGATAGAGAATCACCTTGAAAAAGTTCTTCTTTGTATTTTGATTTCAGTAATGTATTGTCCATCAGCTGTCAGTTAAAGTCTTCATTTTTCCATTACATTTTCTATATACATTTTTATATTACCTCGTAATTTATATATTCCAAGACATTGGATTATCCATACTTACGGGATTCTATCATATGGTTTCCTATAGTCTACATGCTTTTTTGCGACTATTGAATTTCTTTCAGAAATCAAGTCGTCCATGTACATTAGGCAGTTTATTCTTTCATCAAGATTAGTGAACGTGTATCCGGATTGGCACTTTGTTAGTGTAATATTAAAGTGTACCATAGCTTTAATAAACATTAATGGTGATAGGGAATTTATTGTATTCTAATCCTTGTTATTTTTTATTATCATTATTATTATTATTATTATTATTATTATTATTAATAATAATAATAATAATAATAATAATAATAATAATAATAATAATAATAATTAGAGGTTTTCACAGAGGTCATCATTATAACTTACTCACCGACAACAACCGGTTGTATTACTCGGGATCTGAATGACAACAAGTATATTTGAGTATTTTTGCATTTGTTTATAACGCAAGTTAACATGAAGAGACATCGAATTTTCGATATTCAAATACATCAAAGTTGAAAAGAAAATTAATTCAGTAGGATAAGCGTCCTGTTTACTATTATAAAACAACTTTCACGATGTATAGCGTATTTCTAAAAAAGAAAACAATACAAGCGGGGACGGCAGAAATGTTGGTTGCACGGAACCGAGAAACCAGCAAAGCGCTCCATGAATGAAACGTGGCGAGACACTTCTATAAAAGGCGTTAACAGTTCAAGTACAACGGTGTTTTCAGTAAATTAAATTAAGATGTGGTCGAATACAATGAAGCCCAACCCGACAGTTTAGTGGGTGGCGGAAGAACAACGCTACAAATGAAGCCACATCGCATGCGTTCGTCCCTGACACTAATCACCATTTATTAGTGAAGAATTAAAAGCGGAGATTTTAGGCGTTGCTTTCTGATGCCGAAGGACCCCAGGGGTCAAGTATTAAGCGCAAAATAGGTGCTAACTTAAGTGCTTCCCGTCACCGAGGGAAGTTGATAAAGGGGGAAGGAAGTAAAGGACAACTCGGATTTCCGTTCATTTTATCAAAGTGGAAAATTTATCGGAAAAATAAAATTACGTACAATCACAGCATTGCTCATAATCAATTTACACACGCACACACGCACACACCACACACACACACACACACACATATATATATATATTGTTCTCACTGAACTTGCTCTTCACTACATAAGACTGTAATCAAGAAAAATTCCTTCTTTCTTTTCTCTCTTCTTTTTTTCTTCTTTATGTTATTTTCCTCTGTTTGCCTTTTTTTCTTTCTGTATATATATATATATATATATATATATATATATATATATATATATATATATATATATATATATATATATATATATATACTATTAGATTAAAGTCACTCTGTGTGTGTGTGCGTGTGTGTGAGTTCCTGCCTAATAGGTTCCCAAACAACGGAGCTTATCTTTTGCAAATTTCAAACAAAGATAATTTATATGTCTGGCAGTGTTCTTAGATAGGTTTTGTACAGAAATCCATCACATAAGTATCAAACATTGGAAAAATCCGATCCTAAAAGTATTTTTTTTATTTATAATAATTTTTTTTTTTATTATAAATAAAAAAGAGGCATTGTTATAGGGGATTTTTTCATACGTTACAGCAAGGGAGATAATATGATCTTAGCAGATATTTTCTTAAAATAATTTTATTACTGACATCTGGAGATATAGCTGAGGTGTAGAACATTCGCCTACACGTTGCATGATCCCCTTTTCAAACCCGGGTGTTTCTTTCCATTTTATTTTTTATTTTTTATTATTAATGAGTTCAATTTACGATAAAACACAAGGCACCATTTAAAATCGCCGCAAATCATTTCTTTGTTTGCATATTTTAAAACAAAACATTTATCGGAAGTGATATTTTCAGACTATTTATCGCCAAGCCCAAATATCAGTTGACGTGATATTGTAAACAAACACGGACAGAATTTGATGTACGAAATTATCATTGTTATTTTGATTTTTTTAATCATTTATTTATTTATTCATTGCGAATTAATTCAACGTGTAAATTATTCTTCGTAATATACAATAATCTATAGATGTTTGCTTCTATAGTAATACATACGCAATAAACACCTATTTTGTGCTGAATACTTGACCCCTGCTTTCATTAAAATATCATGTATACGTATATCGCACGGTCGGGCAACGGCGGTCGGGCGTATATATATAGCGCAAAATTTTGTTGAAAATTCAAAGACTCACGTTTTCTTTTTTTTTACCTTCGCTTATTTCCTGGATTTTTCCATTACCGCTGTGTCATTGAAAAGGTGGCAATTTTACGATTTATGTTTCCGTAAAAATATCCTGTCCCCACCAACATCTTCAGATGTTTATCCATTAGATTTTTACAACAAATGGTATGTTTTTAGCATGCTGGACATCGTATTCGGGTAAAAAGATTCCCGCAGTCGTGCTTCCTCACTTCCTCCATCATTTGGTGTTATGTAAAGATAGTTTTCCGTTTTAACCGGTACTTTCGTATTTTTATTATATATATATATATATATATATATATATATATATATATATATATATATATATATATATATATATAGCATGAAAGTTGGAAATTTTAGTCAAACTTACTAAATAAAATAAAGGAAAGAAATAAAAACCCAAATAAAATAAAACAATTTATTTAAAATTTCTAATACAGGCAAAACAAAACTAGCCTCGTTTACAAAATTACTCCTGCAAGCGATCATTAATCAAGAGCACTAGAGAAAATGCCTGACAATAAATCACTCGGCAGCATACTACAAAATTTACCAGCTGAAACTGAAGGAAATGCTCGGAAAATCGAAAAAAATT
>NC_136524.1:57540524-57558024 GCF_053919585.1 Euprymna scolopes
ACGCATATGTCTCGATCGTAGATACGACTGTCCGCAATTGCAGTTATAACAGGGACGCACGTATTTCACCAGCAGCAGTAACAGCCAACGTATGCAAATGACCGAGCCAGGTAAGAGTTGACGTATCATCGAGGAAAAAGAAAAGAAAATGTAGATATTACAAAATTGTTAGTCTTGCAATGATCGCAAATATATATATATATATATATATATATATATATATATATATTAAGTAATGTGATTTATAATTTAAAATTTAAAAATCAAATTTTAATTAAATTAAAAATCCGTTTCATAAGAAGGAACAACAACAAAATCAATTATCTGTACGATCGTTTCGGAAAACAATGCTTTTTATTGTGGTATACATCAAGTTATGTAGAATAATTATATATAGTTTTTTGGTAAGCAAGGTCTCCTCATCAGCAAATTTTGGAGGGTTTTTATTGAATTTAAAAGACACCATAAATAAACCTAGCATTAAAAGTAAGGCAGATGAATCTGAAAAATTGAAATAAAAGGTCTGGATTTAAAATTTATAAGAAAATTAATATGGGTTAGAGATAGAAATAAGTAGAGAAAAATATATATTTTTGAATTTACATAATAAATTTGCTTTAAAAATATATAGAGATATTTACCTTTTAATTTTTCCTTTTTTGAAATCAGGAACTGTGGTTAAAATAGTCATATAGATGTTTGCTATAGCTTTTTATCTTATTGAATGATGAATTTTAAAAAGGGGGGACGCTCGTGCAATAAATTGTTTCCGTTAGCGTATTTTTGATTTAAAGACGCTACGGTTTATATATAGAGAATATTATTATTACATGTTTTAAGGGGAGATAATTGTCATGTTTTCTTTACTTTATTTATTATTTATTTGACGGGTGTAAGGGAGGTAATTAGTCTAACTTAATTTATTAAAAAAAATTATAATTGTAATCTATTTTTACTAATAAGTAATTTTTAATGATTTAAGGTGGTTTGTATTTATTAAATTTAAACCAACGTTTATGACTACATGTCATAAGCTCCTGTCTTGAATTTAATGGTTTGGTTGTACTTTTTATATCTTCATATTTTAAAATTTTTAGGGTCTCTTTTGTACATAGTGCACAAAATTTATCTCCTGGTTTATATGATTTGCAAGTCTCAATTATTTGCCATTTTAAGTTGAAAGAAATATTGCTGTTTTTTAGTTGCCAAATATAGTTGGATAGAGTAGTTTGGTTTGACAGAGAGTTATTTTTAAAAGAATGTTTGTGCGTTAAAATTCTATGTTTTATTAGGCCAGATGTGGAACCAAAATATATTACCTCTTGCTTGTTGTGATTATTTTCCGTTAGGTCTGTTGTTGGATTATTATATGGTGGGTTGATTAGTAATTGATCGGTAGATTGGTTTAAGTTGGTGTTATTATTTAATCTGGTAGTTGAGTTATGGCTGTTAATAGGTTCATGTAGATTTGGAGTTTTTGATACTGTGCAGCTATAGATAACATTTTTAATTTTACATGAGCCTTGTAGGGGACATTTATTTTTTCTTCTACAGTTACAGTCCGATGTATTTTGTATAGTTGTATTTTGTAGTTTATTAATTTTCTTATTATTAGAGCTAATTATTTTCTGATGAAGGTTAGGCATAGTAGAGTAAGAGACTTTAATTGTGTTCTCATTGAAAATGTTATTATATCTATGGGAGGCTTTAAAGTTCTTATCTAATATTTTAAAAAAATATCTGGCTATGTTTGTTTCTAGGTTTTTGGAATATGGGAGGTTGAACCATAGGATCTCCTTGTGTCTATTCTTACGTTTACGGGTTTTGGTTTGCTGTTTATTTGTATTATTATCTAATATTTGTGGTTTAGTTTTATCTTTTTTTGTCTCTTGGTTATTTTTCTTAACTCGTATACGGGAAGACATTGCCATATTATATGTTATTACGCTCTTAATAGGTTTATTTTCAATGTAGTTTATGTTTCTATCATTTTCATTTATGAATTTAATTTGTGAATTATATCCAGAGTTTTTAAGGGCCTCATTATAGTATTTTTCATTTTTGGTAAATATGGATTTAGTAGAATACAGTCTAGAAATTCTTAAAGCGATATTGGGAACTATTGATTTTAATATTGATTTAGGGTGGTTTGATTGATTGTGGACATATAGTAGTGATTGGTTAGGTTTATGATAGGTTTCAAAGGTAGAATTCTCAAGATTTAAGGTTATGTCTAAAAAATTAACAATTCTTTTATTAGGGTCGATTTTTATACTAAGTCCATAATTTTCACATAATTTATGTAGAGCTTCAATTGCTTTTTCATAATTTTTATTAGTAGAATTAGTTATGAAAAGTGCATCATCTCTATATAGCCCTCCTTCAAGTTTGAATTGTTTATGGAGTATACAATGTATTTATTTAAAAGGAAAAGGCCAACTAGATCAGTGACCTGAGTCGAATCCGTCGATCCCATTAAAATGTTGAAGTGGTTAGGGGTATTTTTCCTGGTCCAATATTTATTATCAAATGTTATTAAATACTCTCTAGCTATAAGTATTAGTTTAATTTCGTATTGAGTTATATTAGTTAATTTTCGTGCCATTAATAGAGATTTATTAAGTAGGATAGGTGATATAGATTGGTAATATGATTCAATGTCAAAAGAAAGAAATTTAATGTTATTTTTATTTTGAATGTTAGAAAACCAGTCGATTACTTGGTTGGAAGATTGCCATAGTGGGTATTTTATTATGGATTTAAAATTTGATTTTTAAATTTTAAATTATAAATCACATTACTTAATATTGAATTAGCTCTAGGACATTTAACTATCGAGCTTATTATATATCTAAATTACAACGAGCACTTTCTATTTCCTGTATTTTAATTAAACTAGTAATTTCACTGTTACATTAAAATACACTCAGCTCTTTAGACTATTGTTCTAATCTCCTTTAAATTATATATATATATATATATATATATATATATATATATATATATATATATATATAAGCACTACAACATACACCGTATCAGAAAAAAGAAAGTGATTAAAACATGATATAATTTAAAGAAAGAAAATAAACCGTGAAGGTATTTAGTTCTCTCCCATTGTAACAAATGTGGCAATAGGGGGGAAAAGTGGAATTGAGAAGTCACCGCCCCCGAGGATGGGGCAAATTTACCTGACAAAAAATGTCTGGGTAACCCCGTCGGTATTCCCTAATAAGGGCACCTCAAGTGATTAGCAATAAAGTAACCCCTTCTCAAAGACGGAAGGTAAAACCTCTGAAGTTGGACTCCTTGAACTGCACAAGAACAGTATTACACCGCGACCATCAGGGACCAGGTCCTGACAGGCATAATCTAATCGATGTTGATTTGGGGGGCCAAGGATAAAAGCCCCGTGATATTGATACACTAAGAGAGTATTCAAACGTGGTATAAGATAAAAGTAACGATGTAGATGTAGTTCCTTCTAGTTTTCACGTAAAGGTTCCGGATCCATGAAAACATAACGAACTTACCGCCGTGCAAGATAAAACGTGTAAACTAATTGCTGATCTCGGTCATAACTTTATTTCATTTTTCAAATGTGAAAATGTAGCAGCGCGCGGGCGCGTGTACGGCGACTGTATGCAAATGACCAAACCGTGCGAAGTGACGTCACAGCGAGAAAAAAGAAAAGGGTATCAAAAATAGCATGTGCGCAGACCGAAGGTCACGATCACGTTAAAAAGGATGATCATATTAGAGATCACGATCACGTTTTATTCGGGAAGGTGTCCGGAAATAAATGCTGTTTCAACGGAAAAAATAAGTGGGTCAAGTTATTCCTTGTCTTAGTCTCCTTTGCGATGAAGTCTACAACGTGTTGGGTCCCGGGTTAACACGTGTTTAAACGTGTGTAATGTTACACTAAGACGAAAACCATTTTGTTATTAACTTTTTATAAGTTTTTTTTTCCGTGTAGACGAACGAAATAAAAGACAAAAAGACTCGTAAAGTTAGCTTATGTGCAGTTGTCTTTCTAGATTGTTTATTCCTTTTTGTCCAGCGTGTTTTTTTAGTGCACGGAAAAAAAATCTAGAATTTCTTCTAACAAATGTCTGTTTACGTCCATAATCCATACACTATTTACGACATAATGCTGTGAGTAGATTGCTTTTATCCTTTTAAATGATATTTCAGAATTATTAAAATACTTCGGACAAGTAAAGATTGCTCGAATGGCAATAAGAATTGGAGATTGTTCGAAAACACAGGCCGAGATTGCTTTATTGACGGTGTCAAAAGAGAATTATCAACAGCAAATACTGTGTTTGGTAGTGTTGGCCGACATAAAAAGTAAAACATTACTCCATATAGTCTCGTTCTATTAGCCGATTCTTTTAATGCAAGTTTCGAGAAGCCGAATCGTAATATATGAAAAAAAAAATGTTATCGATCAGTCATTTGTATTAGATACGCATAGATTTTAAGCCTCTTGGGTAAGTAATAGAAATTGTCCATTAAAATTTGCATTTTGTGAGTTGTGCTAATTTGGCGGGGTATTTTTTGCAGGGTTCTTCTACAAAAACTCCAACTTAATTTAGGTGTATTTGTTTCTGCTTCTTCTTCGCGTGACTCACATTCTAGGCTCCAATGAATACTGTAAACTTCAAATTATCTGTTTCATTTTCTCCTCAGTTGTTCCAGTGGCTATCGTACTTTGGGTAATTACGCCAAATCCGAGAGTAATTGCGCCAACTAAAAAAAAGTCATCTTTATAGCGTGGTTGCCAAATGACCACTTTTAGGTAGTTGGCGCAATTACCCCAAAGTACGGTAGTCTGTCTAGTAGACTTTATAAATTCGCTATCCAGTTATTTAGTCATAATAATTCTTTCTATTCCAGCAACCTCTTTTCAAGTACTCTTCTTCCTGACAACAGCTTTCCTCATGCCGATAGTCTCTGTCTTTTCAAAACTAAGTTTAATAGGCGTATTTTATCTTTGCGTTAATCATCTCTCATTTTTGTAAGCTCTTTATATTAAATGGTTTGGTGTCTGTTTTATGGCAACTTTCGTAAAAAAAAAAACTAAAAAAAAAACAAAAAAAACTAAAAGAATTTTCTTCTTACCAAACAATTTATTGGATTGAAGATCCTTGCCTTAAACTGACTATTGGCAGATCTTCGACATACCAAAAAACTTTCAACTTTTCATTTTTTAAATTTTCTGTTTTACTGGAACACTGTCAAACTTTCTTCCACAAAAATAAATCATTTTGAGTTTTATTTTTCCTTCCACACAAAAGTGTCGTTTGCTATTAATATATAAAAGTGCCGCACACATTCTAACTAGTTTTCCTTTCTACAAACATCTAATGAATATTTTCCACACAAAATGCCTATATTTTATGTCTATAAATTTACTTGCAGACATATATGGAGTACTACTGACATATTTAGGCTGGTGAAGCTAAATCTCATCAGAAGTTTCAAAAGCGTGACTGCAACTTGGTTGGCTCTTTCTTCTTTTCTATGCCCTCTTTCTTAACGATATTAAAGTAATATTATATCATATGTTATTTGGATTAATTTTCAGTGTTCTTTGACAAATGTTTCAGCCGATGTAACCTCCGACTTTTTAAGGCGTATCTCTTCGAGCTCAGGAATTCTTCTGTCCATCTCTAAAATCTGCATAGAATTTCGAATAGAACTCATTATTTGGTCCACGAAGTAGCATGGTCCCGTTCCGTCAGCCATGACAAATTAGAAACCGTAATTCGTAATTGGGTTCTGAATGTCGCTCGCATTGAGAATTGAACCTTCAACGTTTAGAAGAGCTGAAATATTCTATCAACTACACCACAACTCCTTGCATACAATCAATCCGCATTGTTCTGCTCGAACTCGTTTGACTTTTTGATCTGGTGGTTTTCTACTTATTCACGGTTTTCATACCTTTTACAATCCTTTTGTTTTTATTTCGGCGGCTACTTTTCTGCCAGTTTCTGAAACACTCTTCCTGTTGACTGTCTTCCTCCTAAATATAGTTTTCGGCTTTCGTTCTGTTTAGCTCTTTATATCAAGTAACTTCATGACTTGTCTGGAGAAACTTCCATATAAAAAGGCTAAAAATATTATCATTACCTATCTAGAGCATAATCTAAATACGTCCGTAATTTGTAGTTACAATATTTTTCACCTGTTTTCCAGCTGACTGCAATTTGATTGTCTTCAAGGCCAACGTAAACAAGTTCTTGATGAACCATCCCTCTAAGTAATCCAATTTACAAAATTCCCGCCACTTACGATTACTACGCTATAATCCCTTTACTTCTTATCCTCGAGTGACTTCCAGGCCTTGATAAGTGATGACTCCTATGTAAAAAAAAACAAAAAAAAAAAACAAAAGAAAATAATATTTCTTTCAATAGATCGCTTGACACGCGAACAGAATCCTACAAAAGTTTTCTGCAGGAAATCTTGTTAAAAATAAGCATGTCTGACAAGAGATAAAACGTGTTCAATCTAGTTGAATTATGCTCTGTAATGAAAGATCTTGTCACTTGATAAGCGAGAAGTCGAGATTTTTAAAATGAGATTAATGCTGTATGGTTTGCTCGGCGATAAGATCCCAAGAGGCTTCTGGCATTTGAACAACGCTCGATGCAAATGACAAGACGTGAATAAGACGGATGGTCGTGCTTATCGGTGTTAACTTGTAAGGCTTTTCTCAGAGTTTCCATCCTGAGAAGCCATCAACGTTGATATGGAAGGAATCGACCATTTCATTGCATTATAATGGTCAATAAAGAAAATTTTAAAACGGCTTTTAATTAGAAAAATCTAAAATAAATACGATTATATCATGTTCTTACCAATGAATAAATGGCAATATAAACAAGGAGTGATACAATTGAATTGATTGGCAGAGTAAAAATCGCTATTGTAAAATGCTTTTTTATTTTTGTATAAATAGAGTAAGTTCAAAGGTATTGGCATACTTTTCAATTAAACTCCGTTTTTCAGAACCTTTCACTCGTTCCTCTTATATATATATATATATATATATATATATATATATATATATATATATATATATATATATATATATATAATTAATTTTATGTTGATAAATAAAATAGAAAATTAGGAATAAAATAAAGAAATTTTTTTTTAATAGAATAATGAAATACTTTTTAAAGTTTCATAAGAAAATTTGCTTGAGCTTATTATATATCTACAGTACTATGGGAACCGTTCTTTTAAAAGTATTAATACATTCATTACTATATGGAAATAAACTCTGCTCTTTAGAGTCCAGTAAATATATATATATATATACATATATATACATATATATGTATATATGTATATGTACATATATATATATAATATACAGTAGCGTTCAAAACTAAGGGACCCCATTTTAAAACCTAATATTTGTTAGAAATAACAACTGTGAAAAGCTGAAATTTTGACAACTAGTAGTCGTTATCACCCATAATGGCATACTAAAATTTGAATCATTTGCAAAGGATAGGAAAAGTATTATAACAATTATTTTTTTAAATAAGAACGTCCAAATTTAACGGACAAAATTAAGAAAAACAATGTAAACAGTGTACTATATTCAATTTTTTATTTCCTCTAAACAATAAGTCTTACTTAGTCATTTGTAAACATTGCATCAGTCGACACCATGGTAGAACGCCAAAAACTTGATTACTCTATGAGACAAGCTATTTAAAAGCTACACAATGGGCAGCACACCAGGCCCCAAAGAAGAGAAAGGAGTATACAAAAAGGGAACTGAAGGCAAGACTAGAAGGATGGCAACAACATAAGAGAGCAGGCATGTTCATGGAAGAACTGAACCAGAGCTACATTGCCAAGGAGGCCTCACTTCAATGGCTTAAAAGTGACAAATTTCCATTTGATGAAGAACGATTAATTATACCTGCACAAGACAAAGGCTTACTCACAAATGGATTTAAGAACATGGCTGGTCTACAAAAAACCGACCAATGCAGATTCTGTCACTCAGCTGTTGAAAGCCCAAGCTACCTAATGTTTGGATGCAAGATCCTTCTAGCCGATGGTCATTACACTGCTCAGCACAACAAAGTATGTAGATACTTACATTGGAAGATCTGTGGAGAGATGCAACTAGATAGGTCATCAAACATCTGGGAACATGAACCACCACCGATAACATCAAATGGAAAAGTGGCAGTGTTCTACAACAAAGACATACAGGCAGACAGATACATAAAATACAAGGCCATCAAGCCAGATATAGTAATATGGAACAAGCCTGAAAGGACTGCACTCATTATCGACGTCACAGTTCCAAACGACTTTGACCTTAATAGAGCAGAACGGGAAAAGATAACAAAATATCAAGACCTAAAAAATGATCTAAAAACAACATAGTCTCTGAAAGAAATAAACATTATACAGTTGTGACAGGAGCAACTAGCCTAATAAAAAAGAACCTTGAAAAATACTTAGAAGCACCCCCTGGAAAACCAAGCTGTAAGGAAATACAGATAGCAATCATAAAGGTGACAGTGTTTATTCTTAAAAGAGCTCTCGGATATAAATTTAAATTATAATAGAATCAAGTGTTAGCCCCAGGAAGAAGCCCCTTGATCTCTTCAAACTAACAAAAGTAAAATAAAAAAAATAGAGAGATTTCAGAGAAAGTGAAACGTTCCAAGACTGTTGTAGGCAGGGTTGTTAAATCCTACAATGATACTGGCAAAATAGTGCTTTTAAAATCGGCAGTCCCCGCAAAACTTTGGCAAGAAAAGATCGCATAGTGCAGCGTATGTCATTAAAGGACCGTTTTAAGTCTTGCACAGAAATTAAAAGGGTTATGAATAGTACCTCATCTGTTAATGCGTCAAGACAGACTGTTTCTAGACGACTGCAAGAAATAGGGCTGTTTAATCGAACCCCAGAAAAGAAACCACTTGTTAGTTCGCAGAATGAGAAGAGATAAGAGTTTGCAAACAGGCATGTAATTTATACATATGAAAATTGAGCAAAATTAGTTTTCAGTGATGAAAGCAAGTTGAATTTATTTGTAAAGGATAGAAAAAAAAAACAAAGTAAAGAGACGTATTGCAGGAAGCTTAAGTGTAAAATATACTAAGAAAACTGTAAAGTTTGGGTGCGGAAGCGTCATGGTATTTGGAATGTTTTCCAGCCTAGATACAACGCCCCTTGTTCGGTTACAACCTCGTGTAAACGCCAAGATCAAAACATTGTTCAAGATCATGTTGCGCAAATCATACAGAATTCAGGCGTCGATAGGGCTACATTTATGCAAGATAATGTCCCAGGTCACAAGGCAAAAACGGTAAAGAGTTAATTTAGTGAGCAAGATTTCGAAATTATGGATTGGCCACTGCAAAGTTCCGACTTAAATCCAATAGAAAATCTTTGGAAGAGCTTAGGAGTGAAAGTTACGGAAAGAAATACCACTAACACGGATTTGTGGGTGAAGATTCAAGAAGAATTGTCTAAACTTAATATTGTCAAGGACTGATTCGTTCTTGTAGTCGAAGATGTGCAGCTGTCATTGAGAGCAAGGGCTTATTTACTAAATATTGTGCATGTGTTTTTGTTCTTTTTTTGGCTGTTTACATTATTTGTCTCAATTGTGTCCTTTACTTTTGGACGTTCCTATTTTGAAAATAAGTAAATGATTTTTATAATTATTTTTCTATCCTTTGCAAATGATTCAAATTTTAATATGTTATTATGGATGATAACGACTACCTGTCGTCAAAATTTCAGCTTTTCACAGTTGTTATTTCTTACGAATATTAGGTTTTAAAATGTGATCCTTAGTTTTGGACGCTACTATATATATATATATATATATATATATATATATATATATATATATATATATATATATATATATATATATACTAGCATGGGTGCCCGGCATTGCCCCGGGTATTTGGAGATGTATGTTGAGCAGAAAAAAGTGGTCAATTTTTTAAAGTTTGACCCCTATTATGACCCCCTAACATTTATTGTTTTGGGCTCAAATCAAGTTATTAATTTAGATCCATGTCCAAGGAACCTATATCTAAAATTTGAAGTGTTTAGACTAAAAACTCTCAGAGGAGTTCGGTAGAGTTCTCAAAGGTCAAATCGTTGGAATTTGACCTCTTAATCGCCAAATTTCTGGCCGAAAACCAATCACATGGATTTTACCAAATCTCAGGACGCTATATATCAAATTTCGAGTCTGTAGACTTAAAATTGACAGAGTTATTGCGTACGGAAATGTACACACACAGACTCACAGATACACAGACAGCCAGACACTTTCACTTTTATATATATATATATATATATATATATATATATATATATCGTTGATAAAACTCGGATACGAGTATACATTTTTGCTCATTAGGATTGAGCCAGCCACAGTTACGACGTGCTTTAAATGCCCCCCCCCACCTAGGCGCCATTTTGTATTACACACACTTCAAATGTCATCATTGGCTTCGGCAAACATGTGCTTGGCATGCAGGTCCAGGAAGGCATCTTGCCGCAGATTCCCGGTACACCATTTTTTGGAGTACAAACTTGTCGCCTACCCGCGAGTTTATTCGGAAGTGCATTTCCACCAGTGAATTAAACGCGCCCCCCCTGATACCAACCTGAAAATTTCTATGATTCGGCAATCTCTCTCTCTCTCTCTCTCTCTCTCTATCTATCTATCTATCTATCTATCTACACACACACACACACACACACATATATATATATAAAAGTTAACGCGTTTGTGTGTGTGTCTGTGTACATTTCCCTACGCAATAACTCGGTCAATTTTTAGTCTACAGACTCAAAATTTGATATACAGGCTACTGAGATTTGGAAAAATCTATGTGATTGGTTTTCGGCCAGGAATTTGTCGATAAAGGGGTCAAAGTTAAAGATTTAACCTTTGAGAACTCTACCAAACTCCTCCGACAATTTTGGGTCTATACACTTTAAATTTTATATATAGGTTCGTTGGACATGGATCTAACTTATTAACTTGAGTTGAGCCCAAAACAATAAATTTTAAGGGGTCATAATAGAGGTCAAATTTTAAAAGAATTGACCGCTTTTTTTTTTTTTGCTCAACATACACCTCCAAATACCCGGACACTCATGCTAGTATATATATATATATATATATATATATATATATATATATATATATATATATATATATAGAGAGAGAGAGAGAGAGAGAGAGAGAGAGAGAGAGAGGGTATAGAGATACATTATAAAAGATTAGAACAACATTAGTACCATTGGTTTCGCATCCTGCAAAGGAAAATAGTAGGTATCTGTCCTCTGTAGACACTTTTTACTTCCATTATGATACATGCTTTGGAAATCAACGAATGTATCGACGCTCAAACCTCATATGCAATTAGGAGCGTCTACGAAAGACGGTCATGAGCTGTTTTCGTTTGTCGGATCGGAAATCGACGGTACTAATCTTACTCTGATTTTCTATAATGCATATATACATGAATATCGCGCGATTATGTTGCATGAAATAAGTCACTAAAGTGTTTAATAACATATGTAAAAGCAGATATACGTTTTTACTCTCACATAGTACCAACATCGTCCGTCGATAACTACAGCTTCATAGAAACAGTGTTGAAAATTTAACTTGCAGGACAAAACATCTAAGCTTGACCGTTGTAACATAGTAGAAGATGAACGAAATGTAATTGTCGTCAAAGTAGTTTGACGAAGCTATCCCATTGTATATCTTGTTATGTTCGAAATAATTTACATGTATTTATACGCGCATGCGAAACAAAATATAACGGATCGTTCCCTGTAATTGCCTGTATTTTTTAGATGAGGTGTTTTCATTGATTGAGATTGTCGGACTGACTTCCTCATCTTTATTGTTATTGTCACGACGTTTCGGCCGTTTTGCCCTCCGGCCTTCGTCAGGTGTTTTGTATCGAACTTTGGAACCGTTTGTTAGGAGTCTCGAACCCAACCCTTTATTATTATTACGGGGGTATCGTGTTCGGACTCCAGCTAGGTTTTGGGACATCATTCAAAACAGAGAATCAGCAACTATGTCCCAAAGCCTAGCTGGAGTCCGAACACGGTACCCCCGTAATAATAATAAAGGGTTGCGTTCGAGACTCCTAACAAACGGTTCCCCAGTTCGATACAAAACACCTGACGAAGGCCGGAGGGCAAAACGGCCGAAACGTTGTGACAATAACAACCAAGATTAGGGTCGTTCCCTGTTCAATTTTTATATACTAGTAGGAGGCTCCCGTCCATGGTCGGCCGTAAAATGCGTTTAAATATATATCAATTGATGCAAATTTCGTATTTATTATTACAGAGCCAATTCACTATTAATTATTGCAGTGTACCTAAATATATACTATCGAGTTCAAAAGTCTTTAAAAAACTGACTTAAGTGTCATCAACTTAAAGCGAAACCAAAACATTTACCGCTACAGCCGCGTTTCCTACCGTTTTAATTGCAATTTGACCTGTAGTTTAACAGTTTATCGATTAAATATAGTTACATAAATAGAGTTATCGGTTATATATGTATATATATGTATGTATATATATATAAATATACACACATGCGCACACACACACACATACACACACACACACACACATATATATATATATATATATATATATATATATATATATATATATATATTGCCAGGAGTAAAATGTAGAACAAGGAGTGAAACAAAAGTAGTATAATTCTAATTTAGGCAGACAACAGAATTGTAGCATGATTTTAATAAACTTTCATTGCTGTATCAACTTTATTGGCTAACGAACAAAGATGATTAATTATTGATAAAAAAAAACTGTTATGTGCACGGTGTGTATCAAGAAGTTGCTGAGCCCGATTAGAAAGAAAGAAATGGTGAGCACGATTAGAATAAAATTGTACGTAACAATAAAAACAAGATTATAATGTTAACATAACTGCAGATGCAGGACCAAATATCGATTTTAAAAATGCATTTTTATTCATGTCCTACTTTGAATATGTAATACATGAATGCTTGATATATATATATATATATGTGTGTGTGTGTGTGTGTGTGTGTGTGTGTGTGTGTGTGAATTAATTGTTGATTATAGCATACATTTTTTATTTATGATAACATATTGGAATCGTCCCATCACTTCTTCGTACCGACATTAATCAAACATAATAAAAAGAAAGTTTTACAGGAAAGGTTCTCGATGAACACTTTTTTTTTCTCTAATTAAGTTTTATTCCTATAAAAACAATCTTTCTTTTCAAGTGTCTTCAAATACAACTATTTTCTTATTTCCTAATCAGATTTTTCATCTCATTATTATTTTTCACCATTTTCTTTACATTCATAATGACTTTCCTATTTGTCTTCATTCTCTCCTGCGCCGTGCGATTCTTTGTTCCAAAACGTCTCGGTATCCATCTACTTCTCTAATAATCATCATTTCTTCATTTCTCCCTTTTAAATTTCTTAGTATCCTGCAGCATCATTTTCCTCGTCATTAGCCTTCTATTCTTCCTCTTATGCTTCATCATTACCATTTCTCCATCCTTTGCACTTCATCATTTATTCTTTTACTCTTCTTTTCCCAATTTTTTTTCTTCTCATATACATTTCTCTTCGCCTTTAACATTTTCCATCTTTTTTTTTTATATTTCCTTTCTTCTTAGTCATCTTTCTCTCCTCCTTCATCTTCTCGTTCTTCGTCATATTTCTCGTCTTCCTGATCATCTCCATTTTATCTTTAGCCGTTCTTGGTCCTCCGTCATTTATTTTCCTTCATATTTCCCTTTTTCATATTTCCCTTTTTTATGTTTTCTCTTTTGCTTTATCATATTTTCTTCAGTTTTTCTTCATATTTACTTTCTTCACGTTTATTTATTTTTCTTCTTTATTCCCTTTGCTACATCGTCATCATCGTAGTCATCATTACCACCATCTTTATATTTCTCTTATGGTTCTTCTTTTTTTCTGCTTCATCATCATCATCATCATCATCATCATCATCCCCTTTTTTCATCTAATTTTTCTTTTTCATATTTCCTTTCTGCACAAAAGCATTTTCTTCATATTTATGTTCTTTCTTCTTCTTCTTCTTCTTCTTCTTCTTCTTCTTCTTCTTCTTCGACATCATCATCATCATCATCATCAACATCTTTCTCTTTTTTTCTGCTCTTCTTTTCATCAGCATCTTTTCCTTCTTTTTCCTGTTCTGCTTTCATCATCATCATCATCATCATCATCATCATCATCATCATCATCATCATCATCATCATCATCATCATCATCTTTCCCGTTTTTATCCCATTTTTCTTCTTCATATTTCCCTTATTCTCCACAAAAATATTTCTGCTAGCCGGAAGTGATCTTTCTGATGGCGCCTTTGCAATAAATCGTTGTAGAAGGCTACCGCCTAGATGTCGTGGGCACGTGACACTAAGACTGAGAACATATTTTTGGCCTTGCAGATCTCAAGCAAATTAGACGACTATTGATCTTGCATCATCATGATCATCCACCCATCTCCCATCCCTCTCACTCAATTTTCTTTCATGTTGTTATTGAACATCCATGTTAGTTTCCCTAATAATAAAAGAAATACAGACTGGACTTCCTAATAATTATTCTTATCCCATTTTTTTCAAACAGTTTTCATTATTTTATGCTATTTTTTTTTATTTCGTTTATAATTTGCTTTAGATTTTTTCTATTCTATTTTTCTTGCTATTTTACAGAATAGTGTTTCAATAATGCTGATTTTTTTGTGTTTCAAAATGAGGGCTTCACGTTTCACATTTGATCCACGTTTCTATTGTTTTTAATATCTTTCATTTTTTATATTATTGTACAGTAAATTTTAATTGAATGAACTGATCTATAATAATAATAATAATAATAATAATAATAATAATAATAATAATAATAATAATAATAATAATGCTACTACTACTACTACTAATAATAATGCATTTTTAATAATAATAATAATACATTATAATATATAATATTATATAATAATATATATAATAATATTGTTATATAGTAATAATAACAATAATGATAATAGTAATAGTAATTATAATAACAAGAGTAATAACAGCAACAACAGCAACAATAACGATAATAATAATAATAATAATAATAATAATAATATTAATAATAATGATGATAATAATAATATTAATAATAATATTAATAAAAATAATAATATTAATAATAATAATAATAATAATAATAATAATAATAATAATAATAATAAGAAGAAGAAGAAGAAGAAGAAATAAAAGCATTACCCCCCAAACATACACACACAACGCCCACCAAATCTTTATGTAGCTAGAATTAAAGTCTACAAGCTTCCCACTTCCGATATGACCTTAACAGGGGTAGGTCGTTGTTTCCAGAATCTTAAGCTAAGATTACAAATTTTTTTATCTAACTTTTGAACCTAGATTGTGCTAATCACCGCTAACTGTTTTCTTTTTACAGCTTTGACTTAAAAACTCGTAACAAAATTTTACCTATCTTGTCTTGCTTTTTTGTTGTTGTTCTGAAATCTTTGTCAAATATGCTATCAACCAATATTGTTTTGTTATATGTAAAACGGAAAGAAAAAAAAGTCACCTATGAAAACGAGAATCTCCCAAATTAAAACCTTGAATAATGTAATTTAATATTAAGCCGACTTCACAAATTGATAAAAGTTCATTATTGGATTTAAATCATAAGGTTAAGCTCGAATGATTCAAACTCGAGATAGATAACGCCAAAAACATCCACCCATTAATATGGAAGGGGAGATTATCTTCAAAAGCGTCCTGAATTGATAATTGAGCACTGGACTTATACTAAGTCCCTTGTACCCATTCCTCCTTTTTTAATGGAGAGTAGATAATACATTTGATGTGTTATCGGCAGCTCCAGTGACTCTCGCTTCTCCTTTTTTGTCCCTAAATACTCATTCAAATGAGTGATTTTTTCTGACAAAGGGTGAAGAAAAAGCTGCTTTAAAGGTCGGTAGTACTTGGTGAACAGTAGTCTGAGATGTCGGAAATTATCCTTGTGGATATGTCACTAGTAAGGGTGCTGGAGGTAAATGTTTCGTCTGGGCTGACGTTATCCGCCTGATAGTCAGGGACCCGAACCTTGGAATAACCACTAAGGAGACTGTCCTATCAGCAGGCGCAAAGTACTCGGACTACTGTATTGCCATTTGGTGAATGGATTCTGGACCATGCAGTAATCTCGGGTGGGGCCTCTCGATGCAATACTAGTGAGTAATTGTTACGGCTTTGCCTTTTCATGTGCTACCAAAAATACATGTCTTTTTGTCTCTTACTTTCCCTCTCTATCCTGCTCTAACCAAGTATGCCGACCTGTTCCACAAATCCGAAAACCTCAACATGAAACATCTCCAGGAAAAAAAACTCGAATAAACCTAGAACCCCATCTTCCTACGTAGACCCCCTACTACCATGTCTCCTTCTCCAACATCAGGGGTCTACATTCCAACCTTCCAGAGGTTGAAACACAATTACAGGAGACGAAACCGGACATATTCTTTCAAGCGAAACTGGAATAGGGCCGACTACTTCCCTAGATGAGTTAATAATTAACGGATACTCTAACTTAACATCTTAATCTGACCCCCCAAGATCGCTATGGGCATAGAATATGTGCCTACATTAAAGAGGGCTTCCCATGTGGCAGAGATATCCCTACAGAAAATCCTAATTCACCTTATATGTGCTTCCCGGTTGAACTTGTTTATACCACTGCATGTATAGTTTCCCTCTATCGGCTCCATAACAGCGGGGTTACTATTTTTATCCGCCGTAAGATAAAAATGAAATGTAATAAGTCTCCAGACGTACCCCGCCACCGTACTGTATACCGATACTCTAAGGCTGACTGGGATAGCTTCCGTACATTTATATCTGATCTACCTCTGCATTCAATGTTTAAAAAGGATGTGTCCTCTATAGTATCAGACCTGACCGAATGGTTAATTGTAGGCATAGACCGATTCATACCATCAAAAAATTCCAAGAAAAACCTAACAGCCAGCCATGGTTCTCCCCAGAATGTGCTGCTGCTATCGCGCACAGAAATCACTTTTTCCATAGCTACCAACGTAATAGATGCACTGAGACTAAAGCTTCTTCTAAGGTACGCCAGCAACCACTGTAAAAAGTAATAAAAAAATGCAAGAGAGCTATATGCCCAGTCTGTTAAATCCAAGGTAGCTGATCAGCGGCTTGGTTCCCACCAGTTTTGGCAAATAACAAATAGGATCCTGAACAGAAGTGTGCGTTCTATCCCAACCATTATCAATGGACCAGGCCATCTGGTCAGCTTCAGACAAAGCCAAACTATTTGCCAAGAACTTTGCAGCTAATTCTACCCTATACGACGAAGGCCAT
>NC_136524.1:57563024-57580524 GCF_053919585.1 Euprymna scolopes
TCTATAAAAGTGAACGTGACTGTGTATCTGTCTGTGTATCTGTCTGTGTATCTGTCTGTCTGTGTGTCTGTGTGTACATTTCCCTACGCAATAACTCTGTCAATTTTTAGTCTACAGACTCGACATTTGATATACAGGGTACTGAGATTTGTGAAAATCCATGTGATCGGGTTTCGGCTAGAAATTTGGCAGTTAAGGGGTCAAAGTTCAACGATTTGACCTTTGAGAACTCTCCTGAACTCATCCGAAATTTTGGGTCTAAATGCTTGAAATTTTAGGTATGGGTTCCTTGGACATGGATATAACTTAATAACTTGATTTGAGTCCACAACAATAAATTTTAAGGGATCATAATAGGGATTAAAGTTAAAAAATTGACCCCCTTTTTTTATGCTCAGCATGCAACTCCAAACACCCTGGCACCCATGCTAATATATATATATATATATATATATATATATATATATATATATATATATATATATATATATATATAAAGGAGATGCGAACAGCAGTCTAAAGAGCAGAGTGTATTTTAATGTAATAGTAAAATCACTAATGTAATTAATATACAAGAAAAATAGTGCTCGTTGTAAAGCAGATATATAATAAGCTCAATAGGCATATATATCCTAGAGCTATTTTAATATTTAGTAACATGATTGATAATTTATAATTGAAATTTAAAAAAAATGCTAGGTCTATTTTTGGTGTCTTTAAAAAAAAACTAATATTTTTGCTGATGAGGAGACTTTGTTTCAAGAAACTATATGTTAAAATTATTGCCCGTGATTAATGTCTATCTCAATAAAAACACCGTTTCCGAAACGATCGTACAATTTATTGACTTTCCTCCTTATGAAACCGATTTTTAAGTTTTAATGTTAATTATAAATTATCAATCATCTTACTAAATATTATATATATATATATATATATATATATATATATATATATATATATATATATATATACCGATTTATTCATGAAATAGTAACATTCGCAATAAAAATTGGACAAACTAAATTAATGTCACCCGAGTTGGCACCCACGATCATGCACGTCTTAGCAACTGTCCAAAAAGGACGCATGACTTTAATTCGCACCAAGTTGTTATAATAAGTTATAAGTTAGGAATATCGATGAATAAAACGTGATAATCAACTTCCTAATATCTGAACGAAAATCAAGCAAAACTACGGATAACAGAGCCACACTCCTTAATGAATAAATTCGTAAGTTGCGTTCATTTGTCGGAGCAGTGGCAAAGTCAAAACACTTTATTTTAATTCACGTATACAAAATACAGCAACACCTTATCTATTTTATATACTTCTTGTTTGCAAAGTTTACTAATTTGCATATACGTGTGCAAAAGGATCACTTATTAATCAAATATAATCTGTTACTGTTTTTTTTTATTAAAAAGTGTTTGATGTCAATGTACCATATGTTTATATTTTTTTGAACAAATGTTTAGCAGAGTGATGAATTGTATAAATACAAACATGATGGGTTCTCCTCAATGAAGATGTCGTGACAGTGTGTTAATGTATAATGCTTATATTTCTCCCTGGTCCGTCCTTTGTTTGTGTTGATTTCTTCTTCCTTTTCTTTTATTTACAGTCGTATGTAGATGATAAAAGAATACGCATAAAATGAAAATGTTAATACCTATCTGTCTGTCTATCTCTCTAACTTTTCAATCTATATATCTATCTATCTATGCGTATATACATACATACGTGTGTATGTGTGCATGTGTGGGTGTGTGGAAATATGATTTTTAATTATATTTCACCTTTGTTTTATCCTTTAATTCATGAAGCTAAAGGTAACTACAGGGCATCTAATAAATAAATGACGGAAGTCTATATCCATTATTTTTCCACGTTGACCAACTTACAATTTATTCCTTTAAGTACGTTGACATGCACAATTCTTGACAGAACCTGTTTCGTAGCGCAAAATCATTCATTTAATTATTATAACAATCAATGGGGCTATTCTGCCCTTAACTCTTCAGAAGAAAAAAGCGCTTATCAATTCATTAAAAGAAAAGAAAATTCATATGGGCACTATTAAAAATCCGAAAATTACTTTATTTATGGTGTCCGTTCCATGCACAATTATAAATTATTTTAAAATTTATAGAGACTCGTATTTAATGCAAAGATTTGCATAAATTCACCGAGAAATTTGGCAGAAAATACATATCTTGAAATTCGATTGATGTTTTTCTTTTCCTGCTTTTTTTTTCGGTTTTCAGATACATAATGGTTGTGGGTTTATGGTTCATGTATATGAAGATGAATACTAATTGTATTTCAATTGTTTAATATGGATTAGTATAGATTAGTAAGCACAATACCACATTTACTGAATAAATTTTCTCGGGAAGTACTGAGCCGATCTGGTGTAAATCTTGTGGTGAATGAATTAATTATTATAGTATTCGTTCGATGCGCAATTGTAAATTAATAAAATTTATAGAAATTAGAATTTAATTGAAATAATAGCAGCATCTGGATTAGATATATAGTCACACTCATCATTATTTATACATTAATGAGTACTAAATTCTTATTGAGCTATCAACTTTCATAAGTCCCACATGCTATTATTTTCACCCCAAACAAGGCATATTGCCCCTTGGACCGTGTCTAACAGGCGATTGTTACTGCCACTTTGGAATCTTGTCTAACAGGTGTCTCTGCGTAGCAGTGACTTGTCTGCTCTCATTACATTTAAACTTCTACAGATTAGTAAATGGAGGGGAACAGAAAAACAGGGAGGGAACGTCAAAGTCTAACAGCCCCAAGAGAGACACTATTAGAGCAGAAGGCCTTCCGGCATATAGAGACCTCAAACGTAAGTGGATGGGATTTTGTTGCGTGTTAAGTTGGTCGGGAGTATGGACGTCGAGGCGGCATACATGCTATGAGTTCATCCAGTTACGTTCCATTAAAGGTACAGAGATACAACATACCGGCGAAAAGGCAAAAGTTGAAGCTTGATTGATAGTCAGAGACATGTTGGTCTCGGACTCTTTTTAGATCATGTACTAGATTCACCATCGCAGATGTCGCAACAATACTCCATGCATGTGAGAATCGTGGCTTCGTAAAGATATATATATATATATATATATATATATATATATATATATATATATATATATATATATATATATATATATGTATGTATGTATCTGTGTGTGTGTGTTTGTGTGTAAGGATTGATGTTAAATTCTGTAGATTTAAAATACATTAAGCAAAAATATATTCAAATTGAGAATTTATTGCTTGGGACAAAGAATATATGGAAAAGAATAATATTTTATTACCTTAATCAATTTATTTTTCAATAATGGCTCGTGTCATCAAAGAAAATTAAATGCAATTAGCAAAATTATATATTATGAATAAAAATATGTTCTGCTCGTCAGCACATTATTTTTTACATGGAGGCCACCACTTATCAAGGCCCAGAAGCCACTCAAGAATGAGGGTTATCTGGTGTACAGTAATCAATGGGATAGTGTTGTAGTATTCATTAGTATTGGAGATTTGATAAATTATCATTACTTAAGGGGGCGGTTCAATAGGGATTTGTTTATGTTGGACCTGTTATGGAAATAACGATGAAACAAAGATAGGCTCCCAACGTCTCTTCTGTGGGAGAGAGGTTGCAGAGAAGAGAAAAGGGCATCCCCCCTCCCAGGCAGGATAGGCTGTTTTTAGCAGCTCCTGCCCAGATGTGGCAGCAGTATTCCATCCTTGGACATACTTGGCTTTTATATAGATAGAGAATTGCATCAGTAGTGAGATATCTTCTGGAGCGGTAGAAGGATTCCACCATGTTTCCAGCGACTTTGGCAACAGACCTGATGTATGTATTTCATTTCAGATCAGGAGTAAAGTTCAAACCCAGAAGCTTGTCAAAACATGGGGCTTCTCCTAGACGAGAGCCATCCATCTCAATTGATGCCAAATGGGGATCAGAGCGTTGATGATCTAAAGACCGGAGCTTGGTTTTAGATACATTAAAGGTAATCAGCCACCTCTTCACTCATTGTATCACGCGCTCGAGATCAGAGGAGAGAGAATCAGAGAGCTTTGTCATTTACGGCCTTTGATGTGTTGCCGTAGATGGTCGTGTCATCAGCAGGTATGTTAAGGAAGATTTAAGTATGTGTTTTGGGAGATCATTGATGTAGATCAGGAAGAGAGTTGGGCCAAGGATGGACCCCTGAGGAACTCCAGCATTAATACTGCGAGCCTCTGATTTTTTTCCATCAGCCACTACTCTTATGGGCCTATCAGAGAGAAATGACTTAATGATAGAGAAAACATTTCCAGTTATACCGTAACTGGAAATCTTGTGAAGTAGGCCTTTGTGCCATACCTTATCGAAGGCCTTTGATATGTCAAGAGCAATTGCCCTAGAAAGGAAGCCTTTGTTGAGAGATTCGCTAATCCTATCAGATATAAACGTCAGCTGTAGATCTAGCAGAACGGAAACCATATTGCGTGTCACTAAGAAGGTTATTTCTGCTGAAGTGGTTAACTACTTCTCTATTTAATATGAATTCTAGTAACTTACTCATGACACACAAGAGTTTATTGGTCTGTACTGAGAGAGGGGTGATTTATCACCTGAGTTCTTAAATGCACGGCATACGGATGAGGTTTTCCAGGGTGTTGGAAAGCACTTCTCCTTAAGGCAAGGCTTAAACAGTTTTGTAAGTATTGGAGCAAATCTTTTCAATATATGTGCTGACTAGCAAAATGTATTCATAATTGATAAGTTTGCTAATTGCATTTCATTTCCTTTGATGATGTGATCCATTTTTGAAAATCCATGGATTAAGGAAATAAATATAATTCATTTCCATATATTCCTTGTTTCAAACAATAAATTTTGAATTTGAATATATTGTTTAATGTATTTTTTAATCTGCAGAAGTTTACTTTAATTCTTTCATTTATAATGTACTCATTTATTCATATATTGAGCTTTATCTTTTGGGCTAGGATCAGCTTGAAAATATTATCTCACTGTAATATTTAGTAAGACAATAATTCATTTGATTATCTAATCTCTGATCTTGCCGATATATATATATATATATATATATATATATATATATATATATGCATATATATATATATATATATATATATATATATATATATATATATATATATATATATAAAGCTAAATGTCTGTGTGTGTGTGTGTGTCTGGTCACGAATAGGCTCCTATATGGTTGACTATTTAAAAAAAAACTGATTACACATAATGATAGACGATGTATCAAGACACAGGAATGGGTAGGTTGGATCTGGCAGACCGGTGGTTCATTAAAATTGTGGGGTCTGCGTACGCGCATAGTCCACAAAGTATGGAAATAAAAAATTAAACATTTTTAAAAGAAAACGTATACAAGCGTTTTTTTTTATATACATGTACATAATAATATTTTATAATATGTTTAAACTTAAATAGGGATGGTATAATAAAATTGTGGGGTCTGCGTTCGCGCCTGGCCTCTATAGAATGGAAATAGGCACAAACTTTAATAAAGACTTTTCACATATATCTGCGTAAGTATTCTTTGATAATTATGTTTCAGTTTGAAGAAATATGGTATACTAAAATTATGGGGTGTTCGTTCGCGCTTGACCTCCATATAATGGAAATATGTCACGAAGTTTAACAAGGTTTTTTAATATACATCCACATAATATTGTGATAAGTGTTTCAGTGTGAACAGGTATGGTATAATAAATTATGGGGTTTATGTATTTTATTTTTACTTTCATCATATTTGACTTTAGTTTTGATACCCCCAAATTCGAAGCTATTCATTTACAACCCTTCCTTTTCATAAACTATCATACTTTCATAAATCAGAGTCCATTTTCTGTAGACTGCTTTTGAACCCAGTAAACGACGTGTACTTTTGCTAGTATATATATATATATATATATATATATATATATATATATATATATATATATATATATATATATATAGTAATTTATAAAATATATATGGCGATTAAGCTACACTGAATATTCGGCGTTTCATCCACTCTAAGATTCGTCAGGCTTATGCGCGAATTCTGTGGTTGTTTATCGTTTTTATATGGTCCTCTTCTGTTGAGGATTTTAGTTAGCCAATCAGCTTTCTAGTATCCACCGCGCCTCTTCCTATCAGCCAATGGGCATGCATTTTATCGAAAAAGGATATGTTTTAAAACTAGTTTAGTGGTTTAAGGCAGACATTTGCTTTTCTTTTTTTGTTTTTTCTTTTTTATATATATAAATATATATATATGTGTACATACATATATGCACATATATATACATATATATATATATATATATGCATACATATATGTGTGATCGTTTATGTATATTCATGTTTATTTAATTTATTTATTTGTTTATTTTCTAATGTTTTTGTTAGTTTTAAAACTATTTTGTATCGCTATCCTAGAGTAAATTTTATTTTGTGAACACAGTTATTTGCTATATCTCTTCTACAGTTTAATAGATTTTGGGGTTCTTTAAAGTACAGGATAGAAAATTTTTCATGAAGGCTTAATCTACATGAGTCGTCTAAATGCCTACACGTGGTAGCTTGTCTTATTATTTTCCATTCGACTACCGGCGAATGTCCGCTGTCTTTCAGTTCCCAGTATTTATTCGCTAGGGTTGTTTTTATACGGTGTTTTTTATTGTTGAATGTACTTTTGTGGTTATAGTATCGGGTTTTGAAATCTAAGGAAGTCATGCCTACGTAATATTTCATGTTATTCGGATTTTCTTTCGCAAATATTGTTGCCTGATAAACTACGCTTTTTGTTAGACATTTATTTTGAACCGGGCAAAGTGTGCGGTGTCTAAAGTTGCATTTACCTTGTTCGTTATTAGAATTTTTATTTATTGTATGGCTGTTCTTGTTCGGGGTTGGTTTGTTGTTGTTATCATTATTATTATTATTATTATTATTATTATTGTTATTATTATTATTATTATTATTATTATTATTATTATTATTTCTGCTCGTGTTAGTTTTATTTTTGTCATGGTGTCTACTTTTTTATTGTTTATTTTGTTGTTGTTTTCATTTTTTTTATTTAGTGTTTTGTTATTATGTTCTTTAATTATCATATTTAAATTTTCGCAACAACTATAGGATAACTTTAAGGTCTGTTATTGAAGATTTTGTGTAAGGGGTTGGTTGCGGGAAAGTGTTTTTCAATAAGATCTAGAAATTTCTTGCCAAGTTTTGTTTTTAACATTTGAGTGTATGGGGCCGTATACCAGATTATAGTTCTTTTTTTTTCTATTTTTAATTTTATTATAGTTATTGGTGTTTTGTTGCTTATATTTGATATCGATATTTTTGCATGCACTATTTTTAGGGCTGTTTCGTAGATATTGGTTGACCTGTTAAATGCATTTTCATCGCTTGCGTTATTACTGAGTCTACTTACGATCGAGTTAGGAATGTGTTTTATAATTGATGGTGGATGATTGGACTTAGGGTTTACGTAAATTGGAGTAGCGTTATCTTTTATGTATGGTTGATATATGTTTTTATCTAAGTTTAACGTGACGTCCAGGAAGTTTGTTATTTTTATGTTAGCTGATACGTCTGCTTTTAGGCCTAATTTTTTCATTTCTTTGTGTATGATTTTCTTAAAGTTTTCTCCCTTGACTTTGTTGGAGTTTTTTATTATAGCTAGTCCGTCAACTCTATATAGGCCGATATCCGTAGTATCGAATATGCTTGTGAGGGTATATAGAATGAATAAGCCCACAAGATCTGATGCCTCTGCAGAATCCCTGGCACCCATCGCCAAATCAAACAAATTTTTCATTTTAGTTTTTATCCATTGCATATTGTTATTTATTAGAAAAAAAAGAAAAGAAAATGTCTGCCTTAAACCACTAAACTAGATTTAAAACAGATCCTTTTTCGGTAAAATGCATGCCCATTGACTGATAGGAAGAGGCGTGGTTGATACTAGAAAGCTGATTGGCTAACTAAAATCCTTAACAGAAGAGGACCATATAAAAACGATAAACAACCACAGAATTCGCGCATAAGCCTGACGAATCCTAGAGTGGAGTAAACGCCGAATATTCAGTGTAGCTTAATTGCCATATATATTTTATAAATTACTAACTAGCTCTACCTACGTATTGAGCACTTTTGAAATAAATACTTAAAGTTTACGCATAAATCTATACTTTCGTATATTAATTTTATGTGAGTAAATGAAGTAGTTATATATATATATATATATATATATATATATATATATGTATTCTTTAGAACGATAGAAGAAGGCCACATTTTTGCAGCAAACTTGTCTTACATGTATTTGTATTAATTCATGTTTCCTGTGAACGTTATGCCAATTAGTATGAAGGACGGGCTCTCATATTCGGTGTTATTTGTCATGGCAATCGATGGTTGACAATGTTATATTTTTTCAGTTAAAAAAGAAGCCTAATCTCAGTAGAATTTAATGTTACCGTCCACTTGCAGCCTTATTCTACTACCTATTAGAGGTTATTTTCTAGAGTTTAAACCGTTGCCTTGGATACGCGTACACTTGTGTTTTCCTCATGTTTTTGCATAGAGCTAGATGTCATCAGCAAATTATCCACACCTGAAGCAATATTTTATCAGAGAAGTCATATATGTTTGTTTATAAATTCTAAAATCATGGACCAACATTTATGCCCTTAATTCATACAATACGAGGCAGCGCCATCTGTTTTTCTTCTTTGGCATATCACGATGATGCGAAAATTGGATTTATTTTTAATAATCATTCATTTTTTTTTCTTCAGGTTGAATTGTCTCCTTGTTTTTTTTAACGTGTTTTGTTGTTAAGACGTGTTTCAAAATAATCGCTCCAAGGTATCATTTTTATCTGCGACTTTTTCTACAGAAAAAAACATAACTGTTATTATAGCTGTCTTTATTCTAAACACAACCGCCTGGTATCACTTCTAATAACTATGTCTGTCTGCATATCTGATGACGGAACTGAGTTATAGTCATGTCCAATGGTGAACTGCGTCTAAAAATATTTTTTTGCCAAAAGACAATACAATGTTATTTAATTTTCATAACGAATAAATCGATTCTTTTATGCACAAGGGTATATTTTTTTTTAGTTGAAAGTTATTATTGTATTTTTGTTGGTTTGTTTGTTTTCGAAGACAAAATGTCTCTTCATAGGTTAAAAAAAAATCGAATGACTTCGTATGAGTTTTTCTCGCTCTTTTTTTTCTTTTGCCGCTGGAATGCAACGTCAAAACGTCATTCAAGTTTCGACAAATCCAAAGTGAGGCAAAGTTTAAAATTGTTTGATTTTGAAAACATATCCCTGGGCACCTGCCATTCAGCTGTAAGATTCCGTTATAATACGGTTACTGTGTAAAGCTGGCAAAATGGAGAGTAAATATTTTTATTTGACCATCCCTAAAAAGTCGAATATCAAAGGTAGCAGAAAGTCATGGAAACATGTTTACCAGAAAGAACAGTTAGAAATAAGTCATACACCATTCACCTAAGACTATGCAATCCCTACATCTACATACCTAGAAAGCGAAGCTATTAAATCTTACATAGTTATCTGAACCAGGGAAAGAGAATAAAGCAACTTTGATAAAGGCATTCACTCTGTGCTAAACAGAACTGAAATGGAAAATATAGATAAATACAAAGGTATTCTGTAGAACATAAAAACTTAAATCTTTAAAGATCTCCATCATTCCAGTAATTACCGAATCAACTAAGGAATTTAAAAAACTACCTGGCAATTATACCCTGTGAACCAAGTACAAGAGATATACAAAAAAACTGCACTTAAAATTGCAGCTAGAATCTTTTAAAAAGTTCTCTTGGTTCGAATGTATGAGATTGCGGGTGAATGCTTGGTATTCGGTAGGATTCCATATCCCCAACTAGAACGATGTGATAAGAAAATTGAAAAAAAAAACAAAAAAAAAAAAACAATAACAAAAAAAAAAACAGATGTGTAACATAAATACATATGCAACGATGGATACACCACAAACACTGGTTCTTGATTAATCCAAGCATTATTTTATTTAATCCAAGCATTAATTTAAGGGAGAATTATCAAAAAATACCGCTCAGCATTATTTTTAAAATCACCAATATATCTTTACTCTTTTCTTTTATTTCTATTCAGGGAGGGGACAGAAATAGTACTTTTAATGTAATCCCACGTCCCTAACTTTTCTACAGAAAAATAAATAAATAAAAATCATTTTGAGGGGCGTACTCAGGGTGATATCGTACACAAAATATCGCATTAATTAATCAGGTAATTTTATTTAGATGAAGAACATCATTTTAACCCGGGTAATGGAAACTCGTAGGCATTACAATAATAGGCAAGGTTGTTTTTCATTCTGTTTCTAGATAATGTGTGTGTGCGCGCGCGCGTGTGTGTGTGTAGGGATGTATTGAGTGATCAATTTTAGTTTTCCAATGTTCCCACCCTCATGTCTTAACGGCTTTGTAAAATATCGCATGATTGGATTATTTGGAATTATCTCACTTGTCTTTCAAGCAATTTGCAGGATAGCGTCAAGAGATCATCGATCGTTGTTCAACCATAAAATTTGATTTTTTTTTTTTTAATGAAGCTACTTTTCAATTAATGTGATTTTTTTGGTCACAATGTTTTATTTCGTCTAGAGTACATACACTATTTTATTTTTTATTTCTGCTTTCTATTAGGTGGATGTGGGGAGTATGGACTTGCATGCCCATTATCATCGTTTATATGCCAGATTGGATTAAGCTTGTTTGTTTCTCTTCACCCGGTTATTGGACTCTGTTCGAAATGCTTGATACTGTTTCAAGCATACATAACCATTGCGCTAAATCCAGCACGAGAACTTATACAATTGCGAGGGGAAAAAGCAGTGGACAGTTTTTAGAATAACATTTTGATCCAATTTTGTTTTAATGTGCGTGAACTATGTTAGTTTATGTCTTTTTCTCATCATCTACAGTTAATAATTTCAGTTCCTTTGGTTTCGTGCATTGTTTACTCCGCATTTCTAGAAGGCTTATGTATTATTATTATTATTTTGATTTCATTTATGTGGGTATTGTTCGAGGTCATGTGATTATATAAGATGGTCTCTGAACTCGTGTATATTTTCTTAATATTTAAACTGTTTACATCACTGCATCGTTTGCTGTCAACCTTACTTATGATTATTATTATTAGTAGTAGTAGTAGTAAAGGTTTTACTGTTTTAGTATTATTATTATTATTATTATTATTAGTAGTAGTAGTAGTAGTAGTAGTAGTAGTAGTAGTAGTACTTATCCGCAAGGAGTTTTTACATGTCATTATCAGTGATTGTTAAACGTAAGGAATGTTATTTCATGGAGTCTGCATGGTAAGCGTCCTTAGATCTCCATAACTGCCTCTTTCAATAAGCATTGCAAGTTATTTGCCTAATCACAACGGTCATCTACCATTACCTTATCTCTGCCACCCACCGTTAATATTCTCTGAATATGAGTGGCGATAAACCCTCAAAGTTCTAATGCACTTTGGACTATCCCTGTAGATAACTGATCTGCACTTTATTTTTTCTGCTTTTTTTTTCACCCAGCTTAACTTTTCATATGCATTTCGTGCGATACCAGCCACTATATTTGTGGGTGTTAAGATATATAATTTTTTAATTTATTATATTATATTATTATATCATTTATGTATTTATTTGTTTTACGAAGGAGTTACCACTTATCAATGCCCAGAAGCCACTCGAGGATAAGGGTAAATAAGTGTACCGTGGTCAACGGTACACTGACGTAGTAATTGTTAGTAGTTGTTATTTATTTGGTACTTATTGAACCACGCTATTTTTAAATAGTATTTTTAAGTTAAGTTAAAGTTTTATGATATCTTTTTTTTATTGTTAGGTGAACGTACAAAAATCCTCACCCGGTGTTAAGAATGGCTTTGTAAATAATAACGTTATTAGTTTAGCATGGTTCAATAAGTGCATAAGTACCATTTATTTTTAATGTCGTTTGGGTGAATCTATGCGATAATGCTTACTAGACACTATCTTCGAGTGTCTAAAGTCTCTCTATACAGGGGTTTGCCAAAACAACTTGGCATGAGGATACTTTTCCCCGGGAGTAAACCCTGACCAAATATTCAAAATCGCAAGTCTGAGAACTTCGACTGAAGTAAAATAAAACAAACAAAAATAAAATACTTTGAATTTACGTATCATCCTTGTTCAGGGCAATGCAATGCTACTTTGTATCATTCCATTTGTAGTATGCGTGCCATCGAGTTGTATTGTTTCGATCATTTGGACTACATGCGCAAGAACCGTCGCGCTACGAATAAAGTACAAAATAAAATTCAGTTTCAAGCAAGGTCAAGGTTCAATCATGAATGTCAGCGACACGAAGAATGCAATACTTTTATTCGATCATGGCTGACGAATTGAGACCATGCTACGCAAGTGTATTAAAAGAAGGGTCCCGTTTGAACTTAACTTATCTAAAAAATTATTATTATTATTATTATTATTATTATTATTATTATTATTATTATTATTATTGGCTCATATGGAGCTTTCACACAAGTCAACAAACAATCTTATTGGAAACCTGTGGTGTTCTCTGGAAGCTGAGTGACAACAAGTCTCCACAGACGTCCAGCTCTCTCCACCTCCATCGATAGCATTTGCAAATGAATTGTACCATCGCAACAGCCGCTTACCATTGATTTCTCGCTGGTAGAGGCCATTGATTTATACTGGAATTTGAGTGGCACTCAGCCTCCCCAAGGTCCCAGTTCTCTTTGCGTTTGTCCAGCTGAGGTATGGTTAGCGCTCGCTCCTCGGTCTTTCAGTCCTTCTTGACCCTTCTCGGCTCTTTGGTATCACTTTTTTATTGGAGGAACGGTGATGAAACAATGGGGAGATGCATGATGGGGGGGTGAACTTGTAGATATGCAACTTCGGTGTTCCTTATTCCCTGTAACGCTTATTCGTTATATTGTCTTCTTGTATTATTCTCCGCATTCAAGGGTTTTCCTTAATATTTCAGCCGTTTTTATTATCGGTAGGCGTTGTATTTGTGCAGCTATTCCTCTGATTCCAATTCCTGCCATTCTTTTTTCCAGGTTTTTCGGAATTGTTCCTAGTGCTCCTACTATTATCGGTACTATTTTAATTTTCTTCATCATCCAAATCCCTTTTAACTCTCTGGCTAGTTCTGTGTATTTGCTTCTTTTCTCGTTTTTTTCATACTCACCCTGTGGTCAGCTGGGACAGCAAAATCTACGATTTGACAGGATTTCTCTTTCTTGTTAATTATTACGACATCTAGTCTTCTTGCTTGGATGGGTTTGTCCGTCTGTATGTCCATGTCCCATAGGATTTTGCGGTTCTCGTTTTCAGGTGCTGTTGCGGGTTTATGCTTGTACCATTTGTCTGTACGCTCAAAATGCAGCCGTTTGCACAATTCCCAGTGTACCACCCTCTCCACTTGGTCATTCCTGTTTTTGTATTCCTTTTGGGCATGTTTGCTGCATTCACTTACTATATGGTTTATCGTTTCGTCTCTTTGTCCACATAGTCTGCATTTGCTGTTTTCTTGTGTTGTATCGATCCTTGTTTTGATATGGTTGGTTCTTATCGTGTTATCTTGTGCTGCACTTATTAGAGATTCAGTTTCTCGGTTTATATGTCCTTTTCGCATCCATGTCCAGGTGTTTTCGTCATTCTTTTCTTTTGTCATTCTTATGAATCTTCCGCCGAGTTGTTTCTCTTCCCATTTCTCTTTTTCTCGTTTTGTCTTTTGTCTCTCTGTTTTCTGTTTTGTTGGTTGTCTCCGTGTCTCTCGCTGCCATAATTATCCTTTAAGTATTTTGCATTATGTATTTTCTAGTTTTTTTTTCGTGTCCTTCACACAGTCTTCTATACAGATCAGTCCTCTCCCGCCGTCTTTCCTTTTCACGTAGCGTCTGACAATATCATCCTTTGGGTGTAGTGCATTGTGCATGGTCATGAGTTTCCTGGTTTTCTGATCGAGCTGTCTCAGTTTTTCTTTTGTCCACCCTATAAACGGTCCAGAGTATCTTACTAGTGATATTGCCCATGTATTTATACCTTCTATTAGGTTTCTGCTATATAATTTTGTTTCCAGGAGGTTTCCTGTTCTCATGAGGTATTCCTTTCCAATTTTCTCTTTCATTTCTGTTGCTCTGATGGTGTCCGCTTCCAGAATTCCCAAGTATTTATAGTTCTCTTGTTTCCCTAGTGCTCTAATTTCTATTTGGTTGGGTAGGTGCATGCCTTCTGTCGTTTCCAGTTTTCCCTTTTTTATAACTAGTTGTGAGCACTTTTCCATTCAAAATTCCATTTGGATATCTTGGATGAAGATCCTTGTTAATGAGTGTCTCTTGCTCCTTTTCGGTCCTTGCAAAATGTTTCAGATCGCCCATGTACAGCAGGTGGTTCATTTTTTCCTTTCTATTGGGGAACTTGTATCCGGCTTGGCACTTTCTTAGAATACTATTCAAGAGCATCATGGCTATGATGAACAGTAATAGTGATAATGAGTCTCCTTGGAAGATGCCTCTTTGTATGTTAATTTCTGTTATGTGTTGTCCATCAGCTGTCAGTTTCAGTCTCCATGTTTTCATTGCATTTTCTATTACATTGGTGATTATTATTATTATTATTATTATTATTATTATTATTATTATTATTATTATTATTATTGTTGTTGTTGTTGTTATTATTATTATTATTATTATTATTATTATTATTATTATTATTATTATTATTATTATTATTATTATTATTATTATTATTATTATTATTCAGTATCAATTCTTACCCAAGTTATAATCAATGATTTATCACTGGTACTCAGAAATATTTTCCTTGAAGTCCGATTTACAATAAGTCTTCCGATATGTCCAGCACTCTGCTTCTTGTGGTTACCATTACAAATCACTGTGGGTTATTGCTACATACGTTTGCCATATATTTCTAACTATCAACAACCGTTAATGTTCTGTTAAATTTGTGTCACAATAAACCTTCCTACCAGTTTCACACCTTCCCATTAAAAGTATTATTGTTACTCTTCCTCCTCCTCATTTTTATTTTCGGTGACTCTTAATGACATTGTTGTAGTGTAGTGAGAGCGCAAATTTCGAGTATGTTAGTTTATGCGATGTTTTAAATTAAAATCACTTCAGACATTACATAAAAACCTCTGATGTAAAGAGCTAAATAAAAAAAATAGAATACTCCTCCAAAGTTGCAAACCGGTCAATAATGTGTTAGACAGGTATATTCCGATCCAGAAAACAGCAGTTATTCCTCCTTTGCCGAAAACATATTTTCATGAGATTCCAGTTTCAGTTCTTTTCTAATCACATTATGTTCTCTTTATATAATTCGTTTTAGTCGGTCTTGACGAATACCGACCATCAATCTACAACTACGACGAACAGTTGTAGGTCTTTAGTTGTGACCTGCGCCGAACAAACACTGGCCGGCAATAATAGATCCATTTGAGATTTCAAATTTAGCTCTTCCACTGGTGTTGACCGTCTCGCAAAATAAAAAAAAATAAAATAAATTAAGAAGGAATAAAGTATTCCGTTGTTCTTATCAGATTATAGTAACTCGCCTACCCCTAAAATTAATTAATCGCTCATCGCTTTAAATATGTCCAATATTTCTCAACTAATCGCTTGGCTTATAAAAACATCGTACCAGTCTCGTTACAACAACAACACCAACAACGGCGCGCAATAAACATGATTATCGCGCCCTTATTTCCACAGCGGCTATGGCGTTCACCTCAGCCCACCAACGTATTCTTCTATTATTTCCGGGATAACGCTTACCTTCCACCATTACTGCCACAAACTAAACACTATTTCCTCAAATCTATTTTTTACGGCTTCTTTGACCACTTGAGGTTTTCTGACATCTTGAATCGAATCTGATGAAAACGAAAATTGTTAAAAAAAAAAAGAAAAAATCTTTAAAAACGACAAATAAAGCTGCGAAGATGCGAGACGTTGTAAGAAGTCTTTTACATTTATAAAACAAATAAATGCAGTGGACACTGCTTCCCGATAAAAGAGAAGCTACTGGTATGATTAAAAAAAATAGTGATTGATTCGACTATATCAGACAATCATAATAAATCTCTAATAATTAAAGTAAAGATAATATAATAAAAATATGAAAAGTAAAATGTTAATCTAACATAAATTTATGCGGCAAAATCACATCTAGAAACACCAGTTCCCCCTTAGATCACAGAAGTTAAGTGGCGGTCAACCTGGTCAGTACTAAATGGAGTGACCATTTACAAATACCAAATGCCGTGTGTTCTCTTCGTTTATCTCGATATTTTCTCCAATCGTATTTGATTTCTCCTTACTAGTGGAATCAAGCAGTGTCGATTCAAGCGAAGTGTGGTTGAAGATGGCGCAACACTTGTTTCATAATTACATGCGCAGTTGCCGTATCACCAGATATCAATTATCTCTCAAGACTGAACGGAGGCAATGACAGTGATGGGCATATACATTTATTTTGTCTAATTTTAAGAGCGAAGCTCAAATATTATTTAAGATTAGAAATCTAAAATGGGGACAAAAATGGATGGTCACATTCAATTCTGCCAAGACTAAGCTTGTTTTCTTCAATAACTACAAGAAACCTTCACTACCGCCGATAGCAATGGCCAAGAACACATTGCCTGAAAGTACTTCTTTTAAACTAATCGGTCTAACGTTTACAGGGAACATTAACTGGAATATATACATTGAGAGCATTGCCAAGGCTGCTGCAAATAAGGTGGTATCGACGAAATGTTGCATCCCTCTGCCTGTTCTACAAATACTTTAATGGTGAATATTCTGACGAACTGCAAGCACTTGTACCTCCTCGATTTGACTACCCCCGACAAACCCGATAAGCAAGTAAGTCCCACCCCTTTACAGTAGAGATCCCTAGGTGTAAGAAAGCCTTTACTCCAATAGTTTTTTCCCCAGAACTGCAAGTCTTTGGAACTTCCTTCCGAAATTCTGCTTTGCCAACTATACTGATATGCAGAAGTTCAAGTGTAATGTAAACAAACATCTTTCTGCCCATCTCCCTTCATAATGTCCCCGCAAAGCATGTCCCTGATCGTAGCCCCCTACTTCAAAGTGGCACTGTGCCTTGTTTGGGGTGAAAATTGAATTAAAAAATCTAACTTTTGACACGCCAATTTTTATTTGTTATCCTTGTAAAATGTTATATGCAATACAATAATGTACTTTGCTACAATTTATTTTAAAATGTTTTGTGTAGTTCCAGCGATTGCTAATATAAAACAATTTAACTAATCAGTGAAAATAGAATAAAATTCA
>NC_136524.1:57585524-57678024 GCF_053919585.1 Euprymna scolopes
TAAATAAATTAAATAAACATGAATATACATAAACGATCACACGCATATATGTATATATATATATGTGTGTGTATATATATGTGTGCATTATTGTGCACACATAGGTATATTTATATGTATATAAAAAAAATAAGTAGAACGGCCACCTAAAACCACTAACCTAGCTCTAAAACAGATCCTTTGTTTGATAAAATGCATGCCCATTGGCTGGTAGGAAGGGGCGCGGTGGATACTAGAAAGCTGATTGGCCAACTAGTAATCCTCAACATGTATAAAAACAAGAAGCAACGACAGAATTCGCGCATAAGCCTGACGAATCCTATAGTTGGATGAAACGCAGAATATTCAGTGTAGCTTAATCGCCATATATATTTCATAAATTACTAACTAGCTCTACCTACGTATTGAGCACTTTTGAAGTAAATACTTAAAGTTTACGCATAAATCTATACTTTCGTATAGTAAATTTATGTGAATAAATGAAATAGTTATATTATATATATATACATATATATATATATATACATATATATATATATATAGAGAGAGAGAGAGAACGAAAGAGGAAGGGAGAGTTGATATAAAAGGATAAAGTAGTTTTTATTGATTGAGATTGTCGGACTGACTTCTTCATCTTGATAGTTAAAAAATTAAAAAATACAGACAATTACTAAAGTAGTTTTTGTATATAATCATTAATGTTAGAGATCGATGCGAAGCAGAGTATATTAATAAAAGAATACAGCATAAAATTAACCCAATATCATTATTTCATTTAACCCCAAAACGGGCCTTTTAAAACGATCTGGGATATTCAGATCTGCATCTGTTTTACACAATGGAGAAATGCACGGTTAATGTAAGTAAAAAGTATAAAGGAAAAGCCAGAAAAGCGAGGAAAGTGATAATGTTTGGAAACGAATGTAAGATATATGGAACTGAACCAGGGAGGGTGAGGAGACTCTCTCTCTCTTTCTCCCTCCCTCTCTCTCTCTCTCTCTCTCTCTCTCTCTATATATATATATATATATATATATATATATATATGGTGTTTTTAGGAAGCCAACGTTAAATATAATCTTTAATTGCAGATTTCGCAACTTGGGTTATTACGAACTCAGCTTGGTTTGGCAATTCATTTTAGAATTATAGAAAGTAAACCATGAAAAAAATCATTTTCGGAGTCTTTGTGTCAATTGCTTAACATAAATCGTCTAAATTATTTTGAGTCATGTGCATGTGTTTTAGCCTCAGATATTTCTGCGTCATGAAGTAGAAAGAAAAATTACAGACGTCGCAAGAAGAAACGAAATTCAGAAAAAAGAAAAGCGCAAGACAATCTAACATTGGCAGTATGATGTCGCCCAAGGCGTACACGAGACAGGCGTCCTCAATTATTAATTACCCATGTCGTGTGAAGATTCTTAAATTATCAGATGTTGATGAAGAAACCATCTAATCAGGTTTATTATTGTTTTGATGAATGCCATCAGCTAAACCACTATCGATTTTTTTCGTGTATTTCATTTTTCCTTGTTTTTGAGTTCTTATTCCTTAATCTCTCTTCTATGTTTATGTGTCTTCATATAAAATGAAAGGTGTTATTTTATGTGCAAGTGAATTTTCTAAACACGTAGATTCGGTGAGTGAAGCGTCTAAACATGTTTATGGGCACGTGTATCTGAGAAAGCGTATATATAGTTCCTATTTACTTGTCTCCCCAAAGTTAGACACAAGATCAGTTTTTCGTTGGGATACAATGCAACTCCTCAAAAAGGGGCAATTCTATTTGGAAAAAAAAATTAGAACTGTTTCAATCAAAAGAGATTTCTCCTTTACCAATCGAGGGCGAGAAAGACGGTGTCGCATCAGTACAGATACTGCACTTTGTTTCATATCCAAAAGATTACATTCATATATGTCCTCACGAAGGTAAAGTGAGACACGAGTTTGGTTTAACAGAAATAAAAATTGCATCAATTTAGGATTTCCTTGTTCAATAATCGAGACGGAATAGACTAAGTGTAGCATCAGAGCAAATACTACAGTTTGCTGCTCAAGTCAAGGATGTTTTGCTTGAAGATTTTCAATTAGTCGTTCTTGTCTTTGCTTCCTTGTAGTAATACATTGCCATCCGTTTCTTCTGAATTACCATTCTTTGAGAAGCATATTGATGCTGGTCTCATGAGTCTATGTGAATGCATGTGAGGTAAGGGTCAGCTTCCTGGACTTTTCCTACATACCTACTCTTGTAGTGCTCTTGTAGTGCTCAGCCATTACAGATAATAATAAACTCTTCCATTTACTACAAAGACCGGGGCAGTATGTCTCTAGACGGTTAGGCACGAGTTTTACACTGGCAGTCGGACTGGCGTATACTCATTCTCTTCATTTATCTGCTTTTCTGTTCAATACATTTTGTTTCCTTAACTTTCTTGCTGTCTCTTACGGGACAACAACACTTAGGCATTTTCAGTTTAATCGGATTCGTGTAACAGTTTTTTTATATGTCTACTTGTTATTTTATTTAAACTCATATGTTATTGGTTACTGTCACCTTGTTGTGTTACATGACAAATGGTTTTCGTTAAGAGTTCAAGTGTTTCCCTGTGCTATATTTTTACTAAATAATGATCGGTGTATGAACCATTATACACCTGTTTCATCGTTTTGAAACAGGATAAAACCACTCGGATTCCGATATTTGTAAGGAAGTTCAAGTTGTTGCCTTCATTTATAGGCAGTGCGCTATTGTTCCATCTTGACTATCTTGTGTGATACTGTAACAGCGCTCGGACGTGAGTATGACAAGTGTATGCAAATGACCGAGCTGTGCGCGAAGTTAGGCCACGGCAAGGAAAAAGAAAAAAGTGATAAAAAGAAGAACTGTTTAAGCGATGACTTAAGGAGAAGTGCTTTCCGACTCCCTGGAAGACCTCATCAGTTTGCCCTGTATTTAAGAATTCAGGTGATAATTCATCTCCCTCTCAGTACAGACCAATAAGTCTCCTGTGTGTTATGAGTAAGTTGCTGGAATCCATATTAAATAGAGAAATAGTCAACCACGTCATCGGAAACAACCTTCTTAGTGACACACAATATGGTTTCCGCTCTGCAAGATCTTCCGCAGATGTGCTGACGGTTATACCTCACAAGATTAGTGAATCTCTTGACAAAGGCATCCTTTCTAGGGCAATTGCTCTTGACATATTAAAAGCCTTCGACAAGGTATGGCATTAGGGTCTACTTCACAAGATTTTCAGCTACGGTATAACTGGAAATGTTTTCTCAATCATTAAATCATTTCTTTCCGATAGGGTCATAAGAGTAGTGGTCGATGGACAAAAAATCAGAGGCCTGCAGTATTAATGCTGGAGTCCCTCAGGGGATCAATCCTGGGACCAACTCTCTTCCTGATCTACATCAATGACCTCCCTAAACACATACTTAAATCATTCGTTGACATTTATGCTGATGACACGACCATCTACTGCAACACATCAAAGGCTGTAGATGACAAAGTTCTCCCTGATTCTCTCTCCTCTGATCTCGAGCGCGTGGTTCAGTGGGGGAAGACGTGACTGGTTACCTTTAATACTGTGACACTTACGTCACCCGCGCGTCGTCCAGTGGTGGAATGACCCCGGTTGTCGGTTCTGATGTTTCCTCAGCGATGATGTCACGGCCGGTTTCCTAAAACAGACTTGTCATGCAAAAACAATTGAAGGGACCAAGTCAATAAGCGTTTCTTTTTGTTTAAACTTCTTTGTATTCAATCAGGGTACAATCGCAGTTAGCTGTTTAGTTAGGGACTGGCCACTTGTTAACTGCGAGGTTTTCTCTTCTCTCTCTCCGACAGACAACTCAATTATCTACGTGACAGGGTCAATCGATGGGGGAATCTTCGTTCGTCGGACCCAAGGAAGCAAGGCTCTCTCTCTTACTCTCTCAAGGCTCGCTGCTTATATTGTGGGGGCGTGGACTGGGTCTCTTCCCGTTTCAGGTCGTTGGCCAATCAGAATTAAGGGATCACTGTCCGTCAAATCTTCGCCAGGCGGCCTATACCCAAAAAAGGAGCTGTCTTTCTTTCTCTGTTGGCATTCGGGTGTTCCCTAATGGAACTTGACAGGACATAAAAACAGAGATGCCTAACTTAATTATTTTTGAGAGGACATAAAAACAGCTGAATCCGATTCCACAAAGGCCACGCGTCTTTTCAATAGGGTCACTTGTCGCCCCGCTGTTCGGCGACTGTTTGCTTTGTAGATCGGAATTTCATTGGTATCCTCGCCACCCACGGGCTGTCATGGCCAATTTAACGTCATCACGTTCTTCCACCATAAGCTACGATCTTATCTTTTGTTCTCTTCCTTTCGTCGTTTACAGCTGCCTGTTTTCCCTTTCTTTTTCCACGGGTTCACCGCTACTCTTGGCCTTTTGGTCAGGATCAAAGTGCAGCATCTGTTCTTCGGATGCCGCACTTCCATTTCTTGTTCCCTTTCGGTGGAGGAGAAATCCTTCACGACTGGGACAATTCTTATTTTTGTACCCTTGAGCGTCTCTCAATACATCTAAAAACAAACTCCTATCCTTACATCATCAACGTTCTGATCCACATCTGGCATCAATTGTGATGGATGGCTCTCGTCTGGGAGAGGCCCCGTGTTTTGACAAGCTTCTGCGTTTGACCTTTACTCGTGATCTGAAATGGAACACGTACATCAAGTCTTTTGCCAAGGTCGCTGGAAAGATGCTGGGATCCTTCTACCGCACCAGAAGATATCTCACTACTGATGCAATTCTCTATCTATATAAAAGCCAAGTACGTCCAAGGATGGAATACTGCTGCCATATCTGTGCAGGAGCTGCTAAAAACAGCCTATCCTGCCATGACAGAGTACAAAATAGACTTCGTGGCTTAGTGGGGGATGCCTTTTTCTCTACCCTGCAACCTCTCTCCTACAGAAGAGACGTTGGGAGCCTATCTTTGTTTTATCTTTATTTCCATTGCAGGTGCTCGTCTGAACTCCAATCTCTGGTCCCCCCTCTGCAATCTTTTACGAAAAACACCCGTCTAGCCGAATCCACTGTGAAAAATTTCCCCCACTCTTTAACTGTACCTAAATCAGAACGTGGATTCCATGAACAAAGCTTCTTTCTAAGAACTGCATGCCTGGGGAACTTTGTTCCGTCTACCTGCTTCCCACCTGACTACAACTTGGATGTCTTCAAGTCCAACGTAAACAAATTCCTAATGAACCGCCCCCTTAAGTAAACACATCATCAAATCTCCACACTAACGTAATGTACTTGCAATAACCCTTATCCCTGAGTGGCGTCCAGGCCTTGATAAATGGTGACCACTGTGTAAATAAAAAAATGTGCAGATCGAAATACACGATCACGTGAAGTGAAAATAAACGTTTATTGTTAAAACCTGAAACAGCGAATTGAACTTTTGTCCTATTCCTTTATTCCCTTTTGCGACTTAGTCTACAACGCATTGGGTCTTTATATGTATGGCATGAGGGACGTAAATCGGGTATATATTAATGAGGTTTTATTATCGTCTATTGATGAGAATGTATACGAGTGTATATACGTTTCTGACTATCGCCATTTTTGACATTGTCTGTTCGGAGGTATAACGATCTGTCGACCATCTCTCTCTCTCTCTCTTTCTCTCCCTCTCTCTCTCCGACTAACTGTTTTCTCTTACATATTTATATGTATCCCATAAAGACTTAGTATACCTCACTAAAGTAATCACCTGACGTTTTTACATTACATTATTTCTAACCTGTCAACTAAATTGTTATGATAACATCTTTTAAGTTAACATTTCTAAATTAATATAAATAAATATTTATTCTAAATATTTGGATTATTTAGAAAGATATTTTAGCCGACAACGTTTGGCATGAATAATACTATATTTATAAAACTGTTCTGTTGAACTGATTTTGTCTGTAATGTAGTGAAAGTCTGTATAACACAGGAAGGCGTACACGATTTGTATATATTCATGCATTCCTATTATCATCTAGTGATGTGATTGTATGCGAGTGTATATATGATATCTAGCTTTACAACACAAAGGACGAATAACATTTATTTCTGGTTTCAACATCTGGCCAATCGGGAAACATATGTAGTTCATCTTTGGTCTTGTTTGACAGAATAATTTCAATGGAAATTCTCCCCAAGAACGACCGTCGCGGGTTTTATTTTCGGCAACTTTTTATTCCAGGGTGTTTTTCCCTTCTTGAAAAGTTGCAACGCTTATCCTTTGTTTCTTACATTTGATAGGCGTTCCACCCCTCGCTCTCGCTCTCGTGTGCTTCGAACAATTACGATCGGTCAGTTCCTCAACTCTACCTCCTGTCTCCGACGACCGAACTCTAATTCCCATGCATCTCAAAAAGATCATCCCCCTTCTAAATGACGTCATTAGTATACCTCACTAAAGTAATTAGCTGATGTTTTTACATGTCATTATTTCTAAGTTGTCAACTAAATTGTTATGAAAACATTTTTTATTTACATTCTTAAATCAATGTAAATAAATATTTATTCTAAATATATTGATTATTCTAAAACATGTTTATGCTGACAATTTTTTTTTCATAATAATCGTCGACCTCCACACCTTTCGTTTTTTCCCCATTCAATACCCTGCAGAAGCCGGGGCTGGTGCCACCGAATTAATGTGTTCGCGTTTGAATTTTGATTCTTGTTTTCTCTTGATTTTTTTTTCGGAAGCGTGAGGAGGAAGCAGTATAAGATTATTGGATTCCTGTTTGTTTCGGTTCCTTTGATTTGTGTAAGTTTTTCTGTATTTTTGTCCTATAACTATTTTTACTTATCTGTAGTTGATGGGTGTCACTTGTGTTGGTTGCCGTACTCGAGAATGTTCCTAATATTTTCTCATTTCCGTGCTTTGTATGATTTCAATCCTCACTTTCATTCCAATTTCTCAAGAATATCGCAAGTGCTAATATGAGTAGGAATATTATTGTAACGTTCTTCATGCCCCGCATGCATTTCATCTCTGGCCAAAGATTCATTATCTGAAAGCACATCTTTTAAACTCCTCGGCTTAACGTTTACAGGAAACATGAGTTAGAACAATTACATTGAGAGCATTGTCAGGACCGCTGCGAAGAAGATAGGCTCTCCCTACCGTGCTAGAAAGCTACTAACGCTCAAAAGTATCCTGTACCTCTATAAGGCCACCATTCGCCCATGTATGGAGTACTGTTGTCATATTTGGGCTGGTGTCTCTGCTAGTAGTCTTTCGCTCCTTGACAAGGTTCAAAGAGTCGTCAACCTAATAGGTCCTAAACTGTCATCTAAACTTCAGCCTCTGTCCCATCGACGAAATGTAGCATCCCTCTGCCTGTTCTACAAGTATATTAACGGTGAATGCTCCAGCGAACTGCAAGCACTCGTACTCCCTCGACTTAAATTCTTCTGACAAACCCGACATGCAGCTAAATCATACCCCTTCGCAGTAGAGATCCCTAGATATGAGAGCCTTCTACTCCAGTAGTTTCTTCCCCAAAACTGCTAGACTTTGGAATTCCCTTCTGGGTTCCTGTTTCCCCAACTGTACTGACATGCAGAAGTTCAAGTGTAACGTTATCGACATCTAGCTGCCCAACTTCCCACATAGTACCCCTATATATTATGTCCCTGATAGTAACCCCCTACACCAAATAGCAATGTGCCTTATTGGTGGTTAAAATGTAATAAAAAATGTCTCTATCATTTTTAGTAAACAGTGGCCTTCAAGCCAGGATCACAGTGCAGTATCTGTTCTGATACTGCACTTCACCTTTTCTCTCCTCGGTCAGTGGAGAAGGTATCCTTCGTGACTGAGACAATTTAAATTTTCGTTCCTATCTACAGTTTCCATTTTTGAAGGAAATGGATTTTTCCCAAATAAAAAACCGACCTTGTGTCTAATTCTGCTCTCGTGGGGAGGCAAGTAAATAGGAGCAACGATAGTCGTATAAAGCATTATAAACATGTTTCATGGTCTTAAAACAAGATAAAACTACTCGTGTTCCAATGTGTATAAAAAGGTTTACTTATTTAAAAAGTAAGACGGTCACGTAAACCATCGGAGCAACGGACCACTTGTATACGTATGATATAAAGAGAGAGAAATAGAACAATAGACAGATATATAAACAGATAGACAGATATATAGACAGATAGCGGGCCCTGCTATATGTATCCACATGGTGGCATATTCACTGCTGGAAGTCGCAACCTCAAAGAAATCGAAAACTTCTACTGAAAGTCACGTGATTTTGAAACTGTCTGAAGTCAGCTCAAAAGTGTCGCTGAAAATTGCCATTCAAAAATGATCTCCATTATGTAATAAACGCTAATTATGACAATCCTTTTGATTCGAATTTCTCTCATTTTTTATCAGTTATTTATTTTCGTAACTGTTTCTAGTGATCTTGCTATTATTGGCATTATAATAAGGTTCTTCATGTTCCATGTGTGTTCCAGTTCCCTTGCAATCATATTGCATTAGTTTAAAATGTGTGTACCTTGTGAACTGCTGGGTCGGCGAAATTTACTACTTAACACCTGTTTCGTTTTTTGTTTACTAGTATAACGTTCATGTTATTGTACTCATCATTATCGCCGTTGCATGATCTCAATCTCCTCTTTGCTTTCAATTTCTTATAGTCCCTTTTCACAATATATTTAACTTGTGATCGCTGACACGAAAGAAATCCATGATTTTATAGCCCTTTTCGTCATTATCATATGTAGTCACCAGAAGTTCGATCACAATTAATTAGCAGAAATTAGTCACGTTTCGTGAAGTCTAGGTGACAGAAATCTCTACAGGTTTCTATTATTCATCTTCTCGTTCAATAACTTTTGCAAATGACTTTGCGTTATTATTATTATTATTATTATTATTATTATTATTCTGTTTACTGCACAGTGTTGTGATGTTTTACACCAGTTTATATTCCTCAAGAGCGGGTCCTTACACCAAAGCTAGTGAGGATAGTCAAAAAATCAATTATATAGAAAGCACCTGGCATAGGATGTTTGCCGAGGCAAGCAAAACTGACATCTGGAGTACGATGATATTGCATCTGCTTCCCAATGAGTTAAGCGGTTTCATAAAATCATCAGCAATTGATCCAAGCGCACCTATGATAACTAGCACGATGGAAGTTTGCCTCCACAATTCCACAATCTAGCAATCTCAGCCCCCAGTTTCTGATAATTCTGTAGTTAAGCTGATGTTTGGGCAAGTCACATCAATAATTTGGCATTCATTGGTCTTTCTGTTAACAACTGCAATATCTGTTTTTTGGGGGTGTTATCTCCCGGTCACACTGAATAGAGAAATCCAGAAGAATCTTAACGTCCTCATTTTCTACTACTTCGTATCATTTGTCCGTTGCTTGGATTCCAAACATTTAGCATAAATTTCAGTGCAGATTTGTATAATCTTTGTCATAGTGAAGTCCCTCAGAGGTCTATCTATGGCCCAATTCTCTTCCTGGTCTACATCAATGCTCGTTCAAATCACATCCTGAGATCATATGTAGACATATATGATGACGACGCTGCCATCTATGGCAGCATATCGAAGGCTGTAAACGACCATGTGGCACAATGGGGAAAGAGATGGCTTGTTATTTTTAATGCATCTAAAACCAAGCTTCTATCTTTACATCATCAAGGCTCTGATCTCCATCTGACATCTATTGAAATGAATGGCTCTCGTCTTAGGGAGGCTCCGTGTGTTGACAAGCTTCTGGGCTTGACCTTTACTCCTGATCAAAATTGGAACACGTACATAAAATCCGTTGCCAAGGTCGCTGGTAAAATGGTGGGATCCTTCTATCGACCCAGTATATATATATATATATATATATATATATATATATATATATATATATATATATATATATATATATATATATATACCTGCTGATGCAATTCTCTACCTATATAAGAGCCAGGTACGTCCAAGGCTGAAGTATTGTTGCCATATATGGGCAGGACCTGCTAGAAAGACTTATCCTGCCTTGACAGAGTTCAAAATAGATTTCGTATCCTTGTAGGGGATGTCCTTTTCTTTCCCCTGCAACCTTTTTCTCACAAAAGAGACGTTGCCAGCTTGTCTCTGCTTTATCGTTATTTTCATGGCAAGTGCTCGTCCGAGCTCCAATCTATGCTCCCTCCTCCGCTAAACATTCTCGTCTAGCTGAAACCACTGTCAATGATTTTCCCTACTCTGTATCTGTGCGTAAACCTAAACGTAGACTACATGAACAAAGCACCTTTCTTAGAACTGCCCACCTGTGGAAATCTTCCCTTTTCCTACTTTCCAGTTGACTATAATATAGTCATCTTCAAGTCCAATGTAAACAAGTTCTTGATGAGTCGTTCCCCTTACGTAATCCAATTTATCAAATTTACACTACTAACGATTACTATAATATTGTTCCATTGACACTATTTAACCCTTACTCTCGAGTGGCCTCTGGCCTTGATAAGTGGTTACTTCTGTGCAAAAAAAATATATATCTTTCGGGGGTGAGGGGCAAGTATAGAACACGCACTAACAATGTTATTCTAATAATAATAATAAAAATAATAATTATTATTATTTCTTTTATTAGTATCATAATAATAATAATAATAATAATAATAATAATTATTATTATTATTATTATTAACAATATTTTTATTATGATTATTATGATTATTATGATGATTATTATTATCATTATTACTATTATTATTATTACGATAAAGCATAGTGAGAATTTGAATTTTTTATTGAAAAATAGTTGGAGAGTACTAGATGATGATGATGATAATAATAATAATAATAATAATAATAATAATAATAATAATTAATTATATATAATATTATATATTATAATAATAATAATTAATTATATATAATATTATATATTATAATAATAATAATAATAATAATTATTATTATTATTATCATTATTATTATTATCTAGTACTCTCCAATTATTTTTCAATAACAAATTCAAATTCTCACTATGCTTTATCGTAATATCCGTTTACCATTGATTAATCGCCAGCATTGACAGTTGTTCTTATGAATCCTAGTAGCAGTAAGCCTCTCTTAGGTTCCTGTACACTCCGCAAACTTCCAGCCAATGCTCTCTTTTCTCGCAATTTACATCCTCCTTGACCCTGCACGGGAATTTTGTGGTAATACTTATGCCATCATATACATGGGTTTATGATTGATTTTTTTGTGGGGGGGGCGAAGCGGTCAAGTTTTATAGATTTCTAGTAATTTTCTACTTCTTTTCAGCTCGTGTGATTTTCTTTCTATATTTTTTGGTCTTTGTATATTTGCATTTTCTGTAATACATTCGTGCTTTTTCCTTAAAATTCTGGTTGTGTTAATCATTGGCACCCGTTGAATGGTCACAATCTTCCCTTTTATTCCAATTTCTCTTTGCTGTTTTTCAGTGTTTTCGGGGCAGTCTATAATGGTCTTTTAGGTAATAGAATTATATAATTTCTCTCATCGTTGATATTTGCTTTCATTTCTGTGTTAAGTTCCAAATATTTGCTTCTTTCAATCAGTGATCTACTAGACGGAGAATCTACCATTTAGCAAGGAAGCTACAAGTACAGATTTATACATATTCGATCGAGATTATAACCATGGTCTCCTGGCCGATTAGCGAACATTTTTACAAGTATGTTAAACAGGCTGTTAAGGTGAAGGTGCTTTGTTCTTTTAATAGTCTTTCTCTTGCCAAAATATGCCGATGGCGCCATAAATGGGAGGGAACAAAGTGTAACATCTGTTCTGAAGATACAGTTTGCATATTTTTCCTACTTCGGTAAGGGAGAAGTCCTTCAAGCTTAAGACAATTTTTATTTTTGTTCCAATCCAGAGAGGACGGATTTCCACCATCTAAAAAACTGATCCTCTGTCTTACTTTTTCAAAATGGGAATCAAGTAAAAAAGAACTAAAACTATGTTGTCCCTCTTGAATGGGAATGGATCAGGACAGAATTGTAGCCGCAGTCTTTCCTCTGTCTGTTTCGTCACAAACCCCACCTAGTGCTTTTGAGATAGAAACCGCCCATATATTTATTTCTTCATTATTGAAATTTATCTTTTCGTACTTGTTTTGGTTACTTTAATAAGAAGAGCATATAGTCTATCAAGTTTTTCTTTCTTGTCAGAGGTGCTTAGCAATGGCGTTGTTGGCAGAAGCTGCATGATTAACAAGGTTCCTTCGTTGTCAAACACACACTCTCACAATGGGCATTACATTCACATAAAAGCTTTGGCCTATTCCAAAACCTGTTTTAGGGTAAATGACAATTTGTAATAATGGTTTGATGTTTTAAACCTATAGTAAAATAATTAGTCTGTTTTGTTTTTTGTTTTTTGTTGTTTTGTTTTTTAGGATTTATTGCAATTATGTATTCATTAATTATATTTTATGTACTTGCCCATGTAATATATAGTTATTATGTATCTGCTGTTGTGGATATGATGCAGTTGTTCGATAAAAATTATTATTAAATTGTAGAATTAATCTGCCGATGATATAGTTAGGGAAGCTATAGCTCGTGGGAGTAGATTAACTTAGATTGTTTTAATAGGTGATGATTAATAATTATTTTGTATCGGAACAAACATTTACTCGTGTAGTTAAGGCTACAAGGTTTATTACTGTTAGTTTTATGCACATCGTATATACATAATCATATTTACAGACCGGTTCTAGCAAAATCACTGAAGTTAAGTAACGATGAGCAGTGCCAGTGCAAGATGGGTAATCATTTGGGAACGCTAGGCGCTCTATATGCTCTCCGCTTATCTTCGGCATTGTTTCCCGTCGTTCTGGACTTACATATACTCGCACCTGGAATCAAATTAGTGTCAGGAGAGGTATACCTTGAGATTGTGAAAAATTTGTCACAAAAATTTTTACGCGTAGGTCACCCTTCAGTAAGTATACATAGTTTAACAAGACTGAACGAAACCGATTGATTTAAAATATTCAAAAAAAAAATTCTTGGAGATCAACGTAATGTCCAATTTGAAGTACAGTAAAAGCCTGGGGTACGATGAATGATCCTAGGATACGTTTTTTTTCAGTTTGCGATGTTGAATACGATGCTTTTTCCGGACCCTGGTTACGGTATTTACCCCACCATACGATGTTACTGATAATGTTATTTTATTATAAATATGTGTATTCTATACTGTACTGTATTTTGTTATCAATTTTAATGCCGTGTCCCGAGGTTCTACTGTAGTTTATTTTGGCACTAAGGATAACAGTAGCTAGAAACTTTGGCATTATCCGTGTAAGTTATATTAGTTAAATAGCATATTAATAGCAAAGAATGTATACAAATACTTGTTTTTAGAAAATTTGTTTATCTTTCATAAAGCTGTTTTTTTTGGTGAATGGAAATGTAATTATTGATGACATGAATGTAATAATAACAACACATCTATAATATAAATCTTACCTGACTGTTTAAATTTGTGTATGTATGTATGTATGTATGTATGTATGTATGTATGCATGCATGCATGCATGCATGTATGTATGTTTGTTTGTATGTATGTCTAAAACTTTCGACAGAGGCGACAGATTTTTATGAGATTGATATCATTTTAAAGCCCGCCCCTCGGACGACAAATAGCGAACAATTGGCCAAAAATATTCATTCCTTCATCCTCAACTGGGCACTTTTCTACGGGGAAGGGTCACTTTTTTAGCCAATATTTTCGAAACCCATTCCTCCTTTTCGATTGACTAGCCTTAATTTTAACATTCGTCACTTCCGGTTTTGCAATCAGCGCAACAACAAAGACGTTACTTTTTTATTTTTCACATTCGCGGTACGGATTCGAGCCTGCCTGCCTACTACCACTTTTTTGTGCTGAACACACACCTCAAAACACCTCGGCGATGCCGGCCACCCAAGCTAGTCATTTAATAACCCTAACCCGATTGGCAAGAAACAAGGTTTAGTATCTATTCTGAAGATACAGTTCGATAGATTAAGACCAGACTTGTTTTTGTTTAAATCCAGAAAACCCTTTTAGAGGATTTTGATTTTACTCACATTAACAACCGATCCTGTGTCTTACTTAACCAAAGTGGAGAGGAAGTAAATAAAACTGAAATTGTGTTATCTTTATTAGATGGAAATTGATAAGGACAATTGTATCTGCAACTTTCCGTATACCTGTTTGTTCACAAACCTCTCCTAGTTCTTTCAAGATAGACATTTCCCTATAAATGCCATGAAATGACTTAAACTACATTGTATGTAGATCATATATATGTTCTGTTGTTCAGATTGAAATTTCAAGTTGTTTGTTTTTCCATTTATTCAATACATATGTATATATATATGTATTTATATATCAACTATATATATATATATATATGTATTTATATATATATATATAAATATATATATATATATATATATATATATATATATATATATTAAATTAAGGTAACGTCCAATTTGAAGTAGTTCATTTTGGCACTAAGGTTCAGAAAATTCGTTTATCTTTAATAAAGTTGTTCTTTTGGGTTCTGGAAAATGTAATTATTGATGACATGGGTATACTTATAACACACTATTTATTAAGTGGCGGCTTTAACTAATAAAATAAATTTTAGGCATTAAGTATTGTTCGGGCATTAGACTGATGAACCAATCACCACCCTATCTCTGTCTTTTTCTCTTTCTCTCAATATATATATATATATATATATATATGTAAATATATATATATATATCCTCTCTCTCTATCTCTCTTTCTCTCTCTCTCTCTCTCTTTAACAGGTTTTAAAAGAAGCTCTCATTGATCCATCACTATCTAACAAGATCAAACCTCTTTAAAGTTGATGATAGTTTATATTGGAGTAAAATCGAATTATCTCGCCTCCAAACAGTTGTTTTTGAGCCCCTGGTGTAAATTCTAATCCTCATCCGCCAGTTATGTGATGTTAGTATTTAAATAATGTACAATGGAAAACGCAGTAATAGTTAAATAAATATGTATTAACAAAATACATGAAAAAGGTCTATTATGCAATACCTTTGCTCAACCGCTGAACTAGTTGGTGACGACCATACTCTCCGCGTGTCCGTCTCTGACTGACTTGGTCAACCGGTTCTCGTTACCCGGAAGTGACATCATGAACGGAAGTGACGTAATGGAACAGATCATTTTTCCAGGCAGTAGGGGTGCGTCCCCAACAAAAGAGTATGAAACACTTCAAGGTATTTTTTTTATTTTGCCCTAAAACATCAGTAATATGCCCCCCCCCGTTGGAAAACTTTGCCACCCAGTTCTCAGCAACATAATGTTCACTAGCAATTGTTATTTTTTTTATTAGCTATATAATATTCACTATTAATAGTTCTTTTTTTTTCGAAGCTATGTTATTTTGATTGTCGATTATTCTTTGTACGAGCTATATAATAAAAACTATTAAGTGTTATTTTTGTAAGTGATATAATATTAACAATTAATGGTTCTTTTTCATTAAGCAATATTATTTTAACAATAGAATTCTCTTTTTCATAGCTATATTATTTTAAGTATTGATAATTCATTTTCCAATCCATATAAATTTTTCTACTGTAGTTTCTTTTTTCTAAACTATATAATATTCACTATTGATGGATCTTTTGTTGTTAAGTTCTATAATATTCACGATGATGGTTTCGTCTCTTCTACGTTCTGTAATATCAACTTTTAATTGTTTTTCTAACCTTTATGGTAGTGACTTTTGGTGGTTACTATTTATAACCATTTAATTTTTAAGTAATTAAACCACACTAGGGTGTCTAAAAACCACCCCTTCTCAAGCACATAATTCCATAAAAAAAACTAGACAAAAACATGTGGACCTGGTCTCATCCCGGCTGTACTATTAAAAATGCTCCACTGAAGTTGCTCCAGTTCTCTCCAAACTTTTCAACAAATGCTTTAACGAATATTGTTTTCCTAGTTGTTTGAAAACTGTTTCCGTAGTACCAATTTAAAATAATTCTAGCAAAAGAACTGACCCATTAAATTATCGCCCCATTAGCTTCCTCTCTCTCTTTTCGCCAAGATATTTTAGTCCATAATTAATCAAGCTCTAGTCCACCACCTTACAACTATTAAACTTATGTCCAACCAACAATATAGATTTAGGCAGTCCTATTCTACTGCAGATGTCCCAACTTTAATCTCTGAACGTATATACCATGCACTGGGAAAGAAGAGCAGTACATCTAAGGCTTTTGACAGGGTATCGCCTGGTCTTCTCAGGAAGATCAGATCATATGATATTATATGACGAATACTTAACATAATTAAATCCTCCTTAAATAAGAGAAGAATTCAGGTTGTACGTAAAATCAAGATGATATAAATGCGGGTGTATATCAAGGGTCGAACCTTAGCCCTTTATTATTGCTGATATTCATGAACGACCTCCCTGATACAATTATTTCTGACATTTGGGCTGGTGCCTCTACTGCCAGTCTCTCGCTCCTGAACAGAGCTCAAAAGAGAATCCCCGACCTCATAGGTCCTGCGCTATCAGCCAGGCTTCAGCCACTGCCCTATCGACGAAATGTTGCATCCCTATACCTGTTTTACAAGTATTTTAATGGTGGATGCTCCGACGAACAATACCTCCTTGTACCTCCTCGACGTAAATTCCACCGACAAACCAGACGACAAACAACATCCCATCCCAATACAGTAGAGATACCCGGATTCCAGAAAGACTTCTACTGTGATAGTCTCTTCCCCAGAACTGCTAGACTTTGGACTCCTCTTCAGGGTTTCTGCTATTTTATTTGTATTGATATGCAGAAGTTCAAGTGTAATGTAAACAAACATCTTTCTACGAAACTCCGTACAGAGAATCCCTGTAATCCTGTTCAAAACAGTAGCCCCCTACATCAAATGTAATAAAAGAACAATATTCCTTATGGATTGTTAATTTCTAAGGTATTAAATATTCATTATTGATGGGTTGTTCGTCTCTAAGTTATACTAAGTTATATATCCACTATTGATGGTCCTTCTTTTCTAAGCTGTATAATATTCATTATTGGTAATCCATTTCTATATTATTCGGTATAATCTCGCTGTCATAACGACACTAGTCAGATCACCGAAGTAAGGTATCTTAAGTGAGGCGTCTTCGCAGTAATTCTATTTAATTATATATATATAAATATATATATATATATATATATATATATATATATATATATATATATATATATATATATATATATATATATATATATATATATATATATACAAATGGAAATTCTTTTAACTTTCTTGAAGTTTTACATTTGGATTTTACCATCACTGGATTTTTTATCTTCCACCAGACTATCCATTCACGTGTAATCACCCTTTTCTTCACTATATTCCCTCTGCTTCACTTTTTTTGTTTACAGGTAAGATCTTTGACTTATTTGTTGTTTCATCAAATACTTCTGCATGCAAAATCCGATCCCGCATTTTGCTAATTCCTACCCTCTGATGAGAAGGAAAGTATTTCTTCGAAACTCCGCGGATTAAGGACTATCCACTTATCTAGTGTTTCCTTTTCAGATTAAATATGTTTTTAACTTATTTCAAAGTGTTTTAACATATTTTTAAACTGTTTGCTCATATATATATATATATATGATTGTTACGTCAATAATCATATATATATATATATATATATATATATATATATATATATATATGATTATTGTTACTTCTTGACAGATGTTTTTCATCACTTCAATTAAGTCTTGTGCGGCTGTATGTCAAGCGTTAGTTTTACATGAAAGTACACATATGTGATATAAAAACGGTCCTTTTTATAAAGATGAGCGCGTGATAATATTGTGAATCCTTGAATGTCACGTCAAACCACTTTTAGATTTGCAGATTAACACAAAAATATGACAACTTAACGGTGGCGGATGTGCTATAGACGCCTCCTCAAAAGACTAGTGTTCCTGTCTTTGTGTGATTTCAGATGATTTACAAAACCAGCTTTTCACAAAGGTATCTGCCACATATAGTGCACTTCAGTTCCTGCTGTAATTTCTCTGACTTTAAATTTCCGTCCCGTTTTTCTTAAACCACGTTTTAAGACAGCAATATTTACACGCTGGTACTCGAAAAATCTTACAACTTTCTCTAAAGATTTTCTCCACAGTGATCAACTATTCGCTTGGCTTTCCCAGTTATGTACATCCATCTCAAGTATTTTAAAGTTGTTTTTCAGAGAATCCTTAAACCTTTTTCTTGGTTTATGTTGTTGTCTTTTATCCCTATCTATATCGTTATAAAACAGTTCTTTAGGAAGTCTTTTGTCTTTCATCTTAACCAAGTGTCCAGTTCAGTGCATTTGATTTTCAATGATTTTCATTTTTATACTAGTATTATTTGATCGTTTAAAGTTCGTCTTCAAGTTTATATTAATTGTTCTTCGAATGATGATGAAAACTTTCCAATAACTTTAGATGCCTTCTATATGTTGTCCAAGTCTCTGTCCCTTTTAGTAGCGTAGTGATAACCCACGCTTTTAAAACACTTAGCTTTGTTTTTGATGTACTTCCTCGATCTGACAACACACGTTTCTCCATTTTGCCAGTTTTGCACAACTGGCTTTGGCTATACTATCTTTTATTTCAGCATTAAGCGTACTACCCGAATATACGGAGGAGGGGAAGAGAACAATTTGCTTATTTGGAATATCAATTAAAAAACAAGTAATGCAGGTATACGTGTAATTCTTTGCACTGCAACTAGTACAACATTTTACTTTTACTTTTTTTTTACTAGTTTTAAAGACAGTATCTATAAGCTGACGTCCATTCTTCTCTAAGCACCGAGTTAAGTTTCGGTAAACTCTTTTAAGCATATCAATGGTTACGTTGGCGACAGCTTGACGAATGTTGTTTTTCAGGTGAGTCAATGTGCTAGGACGATCGTTGAAAACAAATTATTTCAGATATTCACATAAAAATCGTCACATCGTGATAAATCAGGGGACTGTGATGGCAATGCAAATCGGCCCTCAAGATGAGGTGCTCTGGGAAGTTCTGTCGCAAAACAATCATTGACACGCGTTGTGTGTGCCGTGGCACCGTCCTGCTAGAACCACACATTTTCCACATTTATCTGGTTCAATGTTGTCAGGAAACACTCATTGATCATGTTGACATAACGGTCAGATATCAATGATACTGCCTGTTCCTTTACTTCCAAAAACCATGGGCTAATTATGCCAAGTCGGGATAGTGCACATCGAACAGTTACATGTAGTACGTTTAATGAACGGTTATAGGATTTGGGGTTTACAGAAATCCAATAACGTGTGTGTTTTCTTATTTACAGACTCCGACAGATTAAAGTGAGCGTCATTACTAAAGAAAACACGTGTGTCGTCAGGCAAGTTCAATGCATTTTCACGAGCAATAAAATCGCGTGGATTAAGTTGTTGCACTATAATTAATTCAGAAGATCAAAGTGTAGTATCTGTTCTTCAGATGCTGCACTTCTATTTCTTGTTCTCTTTCGGTGGAGGAGAAATCCTTCACGACTGAGACAATTTTTATTTTTGTACCTTTTCTCCACGTTAAAAAAACGACCCTGGTGTCTAACTCTGTCCCGTGGGGAGGCATAGTAAATAGGTATAATTAATTCAGAAGCACCAGCATCACAGCAAAATATATGGGCAATAATGCAGGAGCAAATATATCACCTTGTTTTACACCATTTCAGCTAGAATTGGATCGGACAGAGATCCATTAAAGTTCACTGGGCTTTCATATTATGGTGTAACTGTTGAAGCAACTCCGGAAAACTAGTAGGACAACCTAGTTCCTTAAGAATCTCCCAGAGTGCATTGCGATTAAACGCTTTTGTCAGATCGATAAAACTTGATACAAAGGCACTCGTTGCTCCATACATTTTTCCAGCGGAGAATATCATGTCTATTGTGCCGCGGCCAGACCCAAAACCGCATTGATATTCTGGGATTATAGAGGGACAAATCCATTGCATCAAACGATTTAACAACATTTTTACTAAATCCTTTCCCACTGCTTCAAGCAAGCTAATGCCTCTATAATAACGACACTCAGATTTTGACCTCTTTCCTTAATGGATCGGGATCATTATTGCATCAGTCCGATCTTGCCAAACAGCAAGGATGAGTACATCAACAGTGTTGAAAGCGCTATCACCTTCAAATAACAATAATTCAACAGGTATATTATCAATCCGGGTGATTTCCTTGATTAATTTTTTTTAATGTTATTTTTGTCTCATCAATGTCAGTCATCATCTCATTACCGACCTCCTTTTAAGGGAGACAATGAATAACTATATTATTTACTTCAAACGGATTATCCATGATCCCCTCAACATTGTTGAAAAGGCAAAACCATCATTGGATTTTACTGGAACCAATGTTGGAGGTTGCGATCCAAAAGCTTGTCTGATTTTGTAATACATATCTTTTAAATTTTTGTGGTCATAATCTGTCTTGATGTCTGCTGTCCATTTGACCCACCTCTTATTCTTCATTCAACATGTCTCACGTTGTATTTTTTATTTTGCTTCTTTACACACTTTTTCTGCAGGTGTTTTAGCTGATCCATTAGAACACAAACATATCTTGTGAATCTCTTTTTTTATCCTCTTCCGTGAGACTGGTGATTTTAGAATCATTTTCATCAAATCAACCTTTATGTTTGGTTTTAGTAATGCCAAAAATTTCAGCTCTTTTTTCTATATACTAGTGACTTGATCGTTTCCAAAATGAAGTCTTAAGAGTTTCACACGCTTCCTTATTTTGTAACTTGGAGACATCGATGCGTTTAGGCACTTTTACTCCATTGGCTCTGACTTTTGCCCTTATTCACAACTTTAGTTTAGCACGAACAAGTTTGTGATCAGTATCACAGTATGCGCCTCGCATAACTCTTACTGTACACATATCCTAAAGATTACGATTGTGCAGGATACTATAAGGATTTTGTTAGTAGAAAATGTTACATACTGCAAGATTATGTTGGATCACTAATTCCACAAAGTTGTCCTGATAGCAAAACGAACTCCTCGTTCCTATTTTACTCCCTTGGGTTTGCATTTCTCGGAAAACGTATACCTTGCACCTTTTTCAGTAAGTCGATCTTCATCAATAAGACGGGTTCCCGATAAAGCCGCAATATCAACATTGTAGCTGGCAACAATAGCTTTTCTTTACTCTCGATTTACCGGCTCTTTATTATCAAGAAGTTTCCTTACCTTCCAGGTAGCAATATTCAATTTAGTCTTATTTTTTAGAATAAATCATTGTTTTTTTTGTTTTATTTTCCTTGCAGAAATGAACAACCATCAGCATCAGGTAAATGACCAGTTGAATATAGGAAGAGACGACTTTAGGTCACTTTTTCTAGACCTCTCCTTTGATCTGAGTGAGGAGCAATGTCTCTTAAAAGGGTTGCTCAGTCGCAAAAAGCCCAACCGAAACTAATCATGCCCCTTAAAACAAACAGCAGTGGTAAGATAAGTTTTAAGCAGCCTGTGGGCAGATTTGTGACTACATACTTCCAACATGTTAGGTCTGTATACATCGCATCGCCTCTATCGCCACAGGACTTGTAAAGAAGAGATATCTGTACAAAATGATCTCAATGATAAATGCTTCTACAACACGTGTGTCACTCTCTGAACATCCACAGCCAGAATCCAATGACAAGCAAGTGCAAGATAACTGGTAACTATATCAGCCGGACATTTTCTTGAGTGTCCTTCTCATGAGAGCGCTGACTTGTCGGAAGATATCACACAGAGGTAAGGTTACCAGTAGCCGCCAGATTCTGGACAGACCAATCATTGATTTTGAAAGAAAAATATAATGTTACCAATTTCATACACATTTATTTATGCTGATGTACAGTATAATTCTCTGATTGGGGTGACATTCCTTTGTGTGCCAATCACACACACACACACACACACACACACACACACACACATATATATATGTATATATATATATATATATATATATATATATATATATATATATATATATGCTAGATAAAGTACCCGTCGTTGATGGGTTCCAAAACAGCCTACAGCAAATGGACTCTGATTTATGAAAGTATGATAGGTTATGAAAAGGAAGGGTTGTAAAGAGATAACTTCGAATTTGGGGGTATCAAAACCAAAGGAAAATATGATGAAAGTAAAAATAAAATAGATAACCCCCATAATTTATTATACCATACCTGTTCACACTGAAACACTTATCACAATATTCTGTGGATCTATATTAAAAAACCTTGATAAACTGTGTGACATATTTTTTTTTTTTTTACATGTGGGCAACCACTTATCAAGGCCCGAAGAAACTACTGGGGTAGAAAGATCTTTTACATCTAGGGATCTCTACAGTGGGGAGGGAGTATTTAGCAGCCTGTCGGGTTTGTCGAGAGTGTTAACGTCGTGGGGGCACAAGTGCTTGCAGTTCGTCATGTTATATATTTATTGTTATAGTTGTTCTTGTTGTTATATTTATTGTTCGTTGTTAAGTCTTATTAAAAGTGATGCTTAGAGAGAGTCGTTTTAAGAGGGATGTTGTTGCGTTCTGTTATCGTGTTATGAAGTTTTTCATATATACAAAATGTTCATACTTGGACGTGTAATAGAAGCTCTTAGAGTTAGGAGACAGTCTTAATGTTCACATTGTAGATATGAGATGCCGAGACGTGTATGTAAAGACATTTTAAAACACATGATATATATAAGACATATATAACAATTTTCACTTTACCTTTTGGTCGAATTACAACACAAAGTCGACGTTTATAAAAACACATGATTGGTTTATTTCTTCTCCCGACTGGTCGTGGTTTTCTGAGTCAAGAATTCAAAGCTTCACATTCTAAGTTTCAAAAGTGACCGTCTCGCTTCTAGCGTTCGAATCCCAACTGCAGACTATCGTCTGTCGTCCTCAAACTCCCTCTGACTCTCTCAGTTCTCTTTGCTTAACTCTAAAGTTTCTAACTATATCGAGAACTTCCCATTTCCATGGCGTCATACACATGTTAAAACATGTGTCTTCTTTCACGTGTTCTGGAAATGCGTGTCTAAAACTTTGTCCTTTGTTTACAAAAGGAATTATAACCTATATTCCCAGTAACCTATATTTCCAATATGTTAAAAATATGAATATCTGCAAAAACCTTTTAAACTAACTATTCTTTTTTGAATTTTGCCCTTAACTCTGATCAGCTGGCACTTTTTCGTACCCAATTTTCCACAAGTGATGCAAAAGTTTTTGTGCGAATCGAACAGTCGGCAACTGGACATGCATATTTTGAGTTAAGTTTAATAGCTTCACATGGAACAAAAAAGTAGAGTATTTGAGGCAAGCATTTATTTCATCTGCTGGTGTTGATTGAAGAATAACAGGTAACATTTGTCTGAAATCTCCTGCAAGCAATATTACTGCATTCCCAAATGGTCTGACATTGCCACGCAAATCTTGCAAGGATCGACCAAGAGCCTCAAGTGATTTTTTGCGATCCATTGTACATTCATCCTAAACAATAAGTTTGCATTTCTGCAATATTTTCCCCATATTGGATGTTTTTGAGATGTCGAAGATGAGATTTTTGAAAAATTGAATGTTTTAAAGTAGAATAAATAATTCTTCTACTTGGCAAGCAAGGTCGCAGGTATTCCTCATGCAGCAAGGGCTAAGGCTATGTCATTTTGTTACTAAATGGCTGCCAAAATCAATTTAATTAGAAAGGTTTTACCAGTTACTTCTGGTGCTGTTCAAGGTAGCAGTAATTTCCAAATAACTTCTATTCTCACAGTCAGTAAATTAGGTGACTAAAATAGGATTTATCCATGTTTTGATAATGCCTTATTCACTGTAAATAATTTAGGAGACTAAAATAGGATGAGGGATTAGAGATGGACAGATAGAGAGGAAGATATATAGATAGAAAAGGGAAAGTGAGAGGAAAAGAGAGAAAGAGAAAGAGAGAGATAAAGGGATTGATAGATAAACAGAGAGAGAGAGGGGGAGAGTTAGAAACAGAGAGGGATGAGACAGAGGAGAGATATAGGGAGTTAGAGAAAGGTGCTCAAAGAGAGATGGAGAGGGTGATATAGAGAGAAATATAGATTGAGAGAGGGAAAGGGAGAGATGGATAGAGAGAGATATTAAGAGAGGAAGAGAGAGAGGGAGAGAAACAGAAGGTGAACTACACTTCACCGTTTGTTTCCTCGTTCAGTAAGAAGAAATCTTTCGAGACTGAGGCAATTTTAATGTTTTGTTAATATCCAGAGTACCCCTTTTTATTTGGGGGGGGGCTAGATTTTCATCACATTAGAAACCGACCGGGTTATCTGTTCTTTCATTTAACAAATTAATAAAAGAAAAACGGGTTTGTATTACTGTACACATAGATTCGAAAAAGTTGTCAAAAAACAAATATATAACAAATAAATGTTATCAAAGGCAAGATAAATTAGTTTTCTGCCAAACTGGATATATGTTTTGTGTTTTTATTCAATGTAACATATTTATTCAGCTCGAAAACCATGCAGTGTTTACCGATGTATTGGAACATTCAAGATGGCGTCTGATTCTCTCTTTAACACGGTAAGTTTGGGAAAAGGTGTTATAAATAAAAAAACAGATAAAATACTGTTAAAAACTCGCTCAATATATGTTACCTTTTCTGCATCTTGGTGTTACCGTAGAGAAAATGCGTCAGAGCAGAAGAGAAGATAAATGCTTTTTCGCTAAAACCGCATGTAATATGCTTAAGTTTTCGAACGGGAATTTAAATGAGAAAATGCTCACATACTTTTTGAAGACACTTATTTTTTTTCAAATAAAATGTAAATGAGAAATTTCAAAAACCCTTTACGTGTCGAATATAATGATAAAATCATTATTTGTTTATTTTTTTAATTTTTCCTTTAACTTCCCTCTCGAAAACAGGAGCATACCAGACGTGGATTTGCCAAAACAGAACAAACATTTCTCTTCTATTCTGCTCCGAGACATTGCTTCCACCGTGACACCGAAATGAAGAAAACAGAAAAGAGACAAAACGTACAGATCGGAATTCCTACGCCGAAGAAGCTATTTATTAGCGAAATATCGGCTTACAACAAAAAAAAAATAAATAAATAAACAAATAAATAAATAAAAAAATAACTTATCATTATATTCAACACTTAAAGGTTTTTCAAAGTTCCCTTTTAAATTTTATTTTGAAATAAGTGTTTTAAAAAGGTGTGTGTCCATCTTTGCCATTAAATTCCCCTCAAAAGCTATATATATATATATATATATATATATATATATATATATATATATATATATACTAGTTGTACCTTGCGTTGCTGTGGCTCAATTTGGTGTAATGGAAAATGCTAATAAAAAGAGATATGCATGTTCATTATATTCTTAGTGCAGCAATCCACTCCAAAAAGTTTTAAAAAACAAAGACAAAAATGGAAAGAAAAATGGTACTCTTGCAGAATTGGATCCGGATCCCTGGGAGTTACCGTCAATCATGGCTTGGGCTCGACCAACATTCAGTGGAGTAAGCCGAAATTTGCTAAAACGTTGAAACGCTAAATAGAGTTTTCTTTTTTTATTGTATTCAAAAAGGTGAGTTTTTAATTAATATTTGGGTGAGGGGGGTACTATACACATATTTGAAAAAAGACGAATGGTCACAGACTCTGTTGAAAACGTTAAGTTTGGGAAAAACAGTTAAAAACTATACAAAACAGTGTCAGACACCCACTGATTATATGTTACCGTGACATAGGCTGACATATTCGGTGAATTTCTTACAGTATTTGTATAGTATTTTAGTTTTAAATCATTTTCCCAAACTTAACACCATCAACAGTGTACGCTACTATTTGTATTTTTCAAATACACTGAAAACACTGTTTTTCGCGCCGACTAAAGATTACAGTAAATAAAACGAGTTTGTGTTACGAGTTTGTTACACAGAAACGAAAAAGTTGTTGAAAAATAAATATAACAAATAAACGTTATCAAAGGCAAAATAAGTTACTTTTCTACCTAACTGGATGAGATTTTAGTGTTTTTATTTAGTGTAAAATGTTTAATCAGTTCGAAAACATGTAGTGTTTATCTGTATATTTTAAAAAATACAAATGGCGGCAGACTGTGTTGAACATATTAAGTTTGGAAAAATGTGTTAAAACTAAAAAACTATAGAAAATAATGTCAGAAACTAACTCAATATATGTTACCGTGACATAGGCAGACATGTATTCGGTGGTTTTTAACTGCATTTTGTATAGTTTTTTAGTTTTAACTAATTTTCCCAAACTTAACGTGTTTAACACAGTCTGCCGCTATTTGTAATTTTCAAATATAGCAGTAAACGCTGTGCTTCTCGAGCCGAACAAACATTTTACATAAAAAACTAAAAAAATATCCATTATAGTAACTTTGATAATATTTGTTATACATTTATTTTTGACAACTTTTTCGAATCTATATGTACAGTAGTACAAACTCAATAAAAACACCAAAAATTATCCAATTAGGTAGAAAAGTAACTTATCTTGCCTTTGAAAATATTTACTTGTTATGTATTTGTTTTCGTTGACAACTTTTTCAAGTCTTTGTGCAAGTACAAACCTAAAGGGGGTATTTTTCTGTCTAATTTTATTTTTGGTACCGCGCTTAAATTTAAATTTCACGATATCTTTTTTTTGGGGGGGGAGGGTATTTTTTTTACATTAGATCCACCTCCATAATTTTCGACCATCCTGAATAAGAAAATCTCATTTAAAATTTGCAGGCAAGTAGTTTTCGAGGTATAAAGACCTATACTATGCACTATAATTCACTGGCGTCCATGAATAACTACTCCCAACCTCCCCATATTAAGAACGGCTTTTGGAATAAACAACACCCATGACTAACCACGTGTTTTAACCTTTTACCTGTCTTTCGTCTGTTAAAAACGACTTTTGGGATAAATACCACCATTCTCTCCATATTAAGAACGGCTTTCGGAATAAACACCCCCAACCTACCCATGTTAAAAATTGTGGAGGTGGAACTTATGTGAAATTTACCTTTTGTTTTTTTAATAAATTGTTAGTTGAAAGCATAGAATAGTGACAAAACACAACCCCCTCCCCTTGGTAAGAATGGCTAAAAAAATAACGGTTTTCTTGGTAGAAACTTTTCTGTATTTCACCTAACAATTTCTGGTGCTAATGAGCTTACTGATGCGCGCTATTTTTTAAAATTCTATTTCCAAGTTTAATTAAAGTTTTATATGTTTATTTTTTATTCAATTGTAAGTTTAAAGTACAGAATAGGTACAAAACACCCTCCTCCTCCCCATGTTAAGAATGGCTTTTTAAATAATAACGTTTTATTTCAGCACGGATCACTCTCTGCAAGAGTACCTAATATTTTTCAGCCATTCTTACCATAGACAGGGGGTGGTGTTTTGTAACTATTCTGTGCTTTCAACTAACAATTTATTATTTAAAAAGATATCGTGGAATTATAAAAAAATGAAAAGATATTGAAAAAAAAAAAAAACGTGAACGGCGCGTTCAACATCATAGCCAGAGCTTATTTGGCAATATGGTCACGTTAGTCGATTAATGGATGCTAATGCACTTACGGTGCCGCGCTAATTTTTAAATCTTATTTCAAAGTTTAATTAAAGTTTTATGTTTTTTTTGGTATTTTTTAGATTAGGTCCACCTCCACAATTTTCTTTTAAATGACGACTTTCATATGTTTCCGACTATGCTGAATACGGAAATCGCATTGAAATTTAGCAGAAATAAGTAGTTATCGAGATATAAATAGTTGTGTTATGCAATGTATTCTTTGGCAGCCATCTTTGTTACGCGTGTAGATTTGTTTATGACGCACTCGCAAGCGCGTAAAAAAGATGGCCGCCAGAGATTACAATGCATTATACAACTTTTTATATCTCGATAAATACTTAGTTCTGCAAAACATCAATGCGATTTCCGTATTCAGCATAGTCGAAAACCTGTCATTTAAAAGAAAATTGATGAGGTGGACCTAATCTAAATATGTACCGTTTTTTTATTCAATTATAAGGTTTATTATTCAATTGTAAGATTGTAAGTTACAAAACACCCTCCTATCCCCATGTTAAGAATGGCTTTTTTAATAATAACGTTATTATTTCAGAACGGATCAATAAGTGCATATATAATAAAACTTTAATTAAACGTGGAAATACGATTTAAAAAATAGCGCGGATCACTCTCTGCATTAGCACCAAATATTATTTAAGCACGTTACCAATCCGTAAATTTTCTTTAAAAAAACCTGTACTTTCACCTAAAAATTTATAGTGTTAATAATAAAGTTTATATTTTCTTATATCGAAAAAAAAAGAAAAGAAAAGAAAAACGACTTCGAATCAAAAAGCAAGCGAGCATTTTTTTTTTTGCCTGATATAATAAAGAAAAAAATTTTAAATTAAAAAATTTGTAAGAATTGTTTTTTTTTTACTAATCGAGTAAACAGAAAATGAAATCTAATTCGTTTCGTCAAATCGTGGTGTATGAAATGAATTGAAACGGAAGTTCAGTTCTATCAACAAAACAGGTTCGCACTTACGAAAAATATTTACATCGCCAATTATAAAAATATTAAATAAATATTTTTATAATTGGCGATGTTAAATTATTTTAATAAGATAGAAACATCCCTCGACTCTAAAGATGGGTTATCTGAAAATTTCGAATAAATTGGTTGTGTAGAAATATGGTTTTATCGACCTTGAACGAACCAAGAATTACATTTATATATATATATATATATATATATATATATATATATATATATATATGTATATATATATATATACATATACACATATTCGCATGCATATATATGCATATATATATATATATATATATATATATATATATATATATATATATATATATATATATGCGTGTGTGTGTCAGGTCTGTTATTTCCGTAAAAAAGTGTTGATTAAATTTTAAAATGAAATACGTATGAGATACGTTCTAAAGCCAAATTACAACGAAATATTATGAAAAAAATCAACAAATATTTATTTGTCTAAAATTTATCTATTTCAGAGTCATACCTTTTTCTACGAATTTTGCACATTTTTTTTTCTTTTTTTCATTTATGCTATGAAGTTAAGCCGGAGAAAAAATCATTAAGTAAAATTTCGCGTGTAGTCTTTCTGCGGTGTTAATTTGAAATGCCGGAAAATGCGTTGGCTACGCGATATTAACGTCAGGGTTGTGAATTCTGTAATAGAAGCGTTCATTATATGATAGATACGTATATTTAATTTTAATATAAAATACGTGTAAGATATGGTTGAAAGCTAAATACCAATGCAATATAATGAAAAATAAACTAATATGTATTTGTTTAAGATTTATATATTCGAAATCATACTCATTTTCCTATATATATATATATATATATATATATATATATATATATATATATATATATATATATGCATTTTGTTTCGCTAACTTCAGTCGATTTTCTTAGAAGTCAAGGAACCTTTTCCTGGGGTTAATACTGATTTTAATCTGAGATATATAGAAGTTCGAATATTACACTGAGTTACTAAAAAAGTTGGGAATATAGTTCTTTTTTCCTCAATTGACCGTTTAAGTATGTATTAATATATCATTTTGTGGTCACTATGTTACTGGGTTCAAGTACAAGGTTTCATCTATTCTGGTGGAGTACCCAGCTTCATGTGTTTACTTTAAATAACAAAACTCGGTGAGAGTGCCCCATTTCTCGAAAAAGCCTGTGTAGGTTCGTCATACAAAGGAGATATATTTGGGCCGCGAATCGTATGAGCTTTTGAATATTCAGTGAAGTTTTACTTGTAGGGAAAAGTATCCTCGTGCCAAGTTACTGTGACTAGCCCCTGTACTTGGAAACTCGGAGACAGTGTCTAGTAGGCATTTAAGTCTCTCTCTCTCTCATATGTATTCATTTATTTGTGTATGTGAATATATGTGTATGTCTACATTATTGTCTGCGTGAGTGTATGAATTAATGATCACATATATCATAGCCTCCGTGGAGGTGAACATTTCTTTACAAAACCAGCAACTCTCCTTGAACATCTCATTTTCTCGATTCTTACCCAGCCGGATTATTTATCCCCTTTACGGATCGTGCGAGCTGTCATAGTATCAATTGTCCTTGATACGCACCCCCCCCCACCCCAACCCCACTTATAATTAAATGAGTTTCGCTTCATGAAAGTAGATCGCTGGCGTGCCACCGAGAGCCATCACGGGCACCTGTTTGCGTACCACCGTGGTCGCTTTTACACTTAAAGCTTCTGCGATAAAAAAAAAAACAACAACAACAAAAAAAAAAAACACTGGCTATCTGTATGCAAATCTGTGTTTTCATTTTCCTATGTATGTGTATGTGTCTCGATTAAAAAAAAATTCAATCGTATTATTTTAGCTGGGGATGAGGCATCCTACCGGTTGCCATGCGTTCATTCGCTATTTTAATCATTGCAAATATTTTAGCAGCCCTTTAGGTGCAATTTCTGGTAGTCCCCTGCGCTTGGTTCACCTGGTATATTTTCCAGGTAATTTTTTTAAAAATGCTTTTTCATGAATTCCGTTCCGCTTACAATTATTGGAATCATCGAGATTTTCCTAAGATTCCAATTTCTTTTCATGTCGATAAAATAAAATTTTGGGTTTTGTTATTTTCCCCCACTCAGCCCTGTTTAAGCTAGCATCATCGGGGGATGCTAATTTCTGTTAAGGCTGCTCCTTTCTATTTGTCTCACATCACATTGTCAGCTTTAATAGCTACATTTTCTAAGAACCTAACAGGTGTTCGTCCGAACTCTAATCTCTGATCCCCCCCTCGCCAATCCTTCACGAAAACAACCCGTCTAGCTGAATCCACTGTGAAAAATTTTCCCCGCTCTTTATCTCTGCCTAAATCAAAACGTAGATTCCATGAACAAAGCTTCTTTCTTATAACTGCACGCCTGTGGAACACTGTTCCGTCTGCCTGCTTCCCACCTGACTACAACTTGGATGTCTTCAAGTCCAACGTTAACAAATTCCTAATGAACCGCCCTATTAAGTAAACACTGTATTAAATCTCCACACTAACGTACTGTGCTTGCAATAACCCTTATCCCTAAGCGGCTTCCGGGCCTTGATAAGTGGTGACCACCGTGTAAAAAAAAAAACTGTAAAAATTGCATAGTCATGTGTGTATGTGTATGTTATATTCGTGTGTGTATGTGTGTGTGTGTGTGTCTGTGTGTGTAAAACGAGCTAGCTAGAGAAAAAAGAGGACCAAACCGAGAAAATGTACAGTTTTTTTAGTGTCGACGAACTTTAAATTGACAGCTCTATGTTCTTTAATTGCAATTTGATAGCTATCGAATAATTTAAGTTCAGCTTGGTTTGGCAGTTCATCATGAAGAGACCTCTACCCGAGCAGCGTTTTCACGTTGCAAATGATACGACCATATTGTTAGTAGAAACATTTGATGAACAAATAATTTCACGAAATATATCTATCAACTGGTCATACCGTTCATGCGATTTAACTCAAGTATATTATTTTCTTTGTATACACATATAATGTTCCATATGAACGGTGATAAGTTAGACACAATAGACTACAACATTCAAGGCGTTACTGCTGAAATACCGCCTAATTTAATGCATAATATTTGTGAAAATTGGACCGCTGGATTGTACCATATACACGCGAGTCGCGCGGGTCATATGCCTTAAAATGTATTTAAATTATAAATGGTTAAAATAAATCTTCGGAATAAATCACATACTTTGTATTAAAAATATTTTTCTCTGATTTGTTTTAATTTAAAGTTCGCCGCCCGTAAAAAAATTACACCATTTACTCTTTTTCATTCCCCCCCCCCAGATTTGCCTGCAAAAAAAGGAAATTCTGATTGGATGAAAATGTATTATCCATTCTAGTCGATCATATGAGGCAATCCTCACAGGAATTCCTCTTCCTTTTGGAGATGGCTTCCATTTATTTCGATCAGCTAACGAACCCTTATCAAGAAATAACGATGTGGCGGTTGACTGCAAAATTTGCACCCACCCAATGTGTCCCCTTCTGGTGGACGTTAGATTGCCCACTATAGGTAGACGGTTTGCCTAACCTTTTTGCAATGTAAAACTGTAATCATTTCATTTGTGTTTTACGGCGTTTCAATCTTTTTCGGTTGGTTGGTTGTTTTTGTTTTACGGCATATCAACCCTTTTCGGGTTATTTAATGCCGGATCCAAAGATTTTGAAGAAAAATTTCTTAATAGAATATATTTGTTGTTTTCAAGTCGGTTTCTATTAAACCCATAGTTGGAACCCTAACAGGCACTACCACTCCGGGTCAGAGTGGACCTGGGAGAAATGGTATTTAAAGGATGGCTCCACACTCCCCAAAGCCCTCAAGCTGGGGCCTCACCACTGGATATATCCAGTACCCCCATTGAGGGACTTTTGCCATCTGCAGGGGGGCAGTCGGTGTATTCTAATACCCCACCGACAGGGCCCAATCTTTTTCGGATTATTTTGATAAACATGATTTAATTATTTTCTTATAAATTCCTAATATTTCCAGACATGTATTCAGGGTGTTTGGTTTCTCTTAATTAGTGTTATGGCAAATGGACCATTTTCGAGTAATTTAATGTCGAAATCACCCACTTTGGTAGATTATTTTATGATTAGATTTCTTTATATCTGCTCATAGGCGAATATTTATGGTTCCGGTTGTTTCGTTTTACGGCATATCAAGTTTTCTAAGTTTTTTTTTTTTTAAATATATAGTCGATAGGTAATAGACAATAAACCCAAAACCATGAGTAAAATATATGAATATATTAACATGAAATATAAAAGTAATGCAACTGTGTTCTACAAATATTTGAAAAGATCAAGAATATGAAATGTAATATAAAACATCGAGAAGACTCGTCGATTTTTTCCCCAGTGGTTGAACTATAACTGATTAGAAATAAACTAACCCGATTGTCATCCGATCTTTCATAGGCGAAGACACATTCGTATATGAAAAGGGCACTTAAATTCTTATCGGAATTGTCCGAAAAAGACTTATGGCGAAACGGATAGAAGTGCTAAGTGATAGTCAATTTTAACTGGTAATCTTCTGGAGGTTCAAGGAGTGAATATTCAATCCGTAGTAAAGGCAAGGGAATACAATTAAGATTTACAAAAGACTTCTACACGACCATTGCTGACTGAACGAGAACAATATATTCCCGCGTATTAATAAAAAGGTTTTCTTCTTCTCTTATTGTAATAACATTCAGAGTTTAAATGTAATGTGAAAAAACATCTTGCTGTTCGATTCACAGAGAGTAGCTGAATCCTGAGATGATGGGTCTCTTAGACCTAAGTAAAACCACAGCTTAGCTTACCAGCAACAAAACCGCTGTCGGAGTGATTTTTTGTCATAATTCCATGATACACGAAGTTTCTTCACAAGTGCGATTATGCCATAATTTTTCTACAGTTATATACGTATATCTTTTTTATATTTTTTTAGTCTGTCTGCTTGTATGTGTGTTTATCTGTTCCGTTTTTTATGCTACTAGTGGGCTTATCTAGCTGGAATTTTATATGGATGTTTCTTTTAATAAAGTGCAGCAAACTGAGTAATATGGTATCCGATCGATGCATTATTAACGATTAATCAGGACTAATATGGATTAGTCATTACCGTATATACTCTACCAGTTTTCTCGGAAACTACAGGGCGGATCTGGTTGAAATTTTATAGTCCTTTGTTATGATAAAGTGTAGTGGACTAAGTAATAGAGTGTCATTTTGATTCTCAGTAAGAGATTAATATGCATTCATAGGACTTTGCATTAAATGAACAAATGAACACAATTTTAACAATACTCAGCCATCGATTTAGCTAAAAGCTTTCATTCTAAGTAAATGGGATATAACTTTTTCTCGTTTTTTTTTACGAGCAAAAGTCTATGGTTTATACATTTATGTGCATTGGGTTCAGTCTTAAACTACTTAACTATAGCATCAATAAAATGAGTATCGATAGCAAGAATATTAATAAGGCGAGCTTAACAGCGTGTGTTGAGCATGACTAATGGGAGCACTTATAACAGGTGCCCTAATAACCTAAGTGGTAATAATGGTTCAGGTTTATCTATACGGAAGACATATGTCTTACAACCCAATGAAATGACGTCAAAGTCATCGACGATTGATCGATACAAGCGCCCATGTAGTTGCCATCATATTTTGGCCAGTGGCATGTCGATCCCCACCCAAGTAAAACTAAGATGTGTTCATTCAATCTAAAGAACCACTTAGCCAAAAGGATGCTCAACATCATCTGGCGTGACACTCGATAAGACATTGTCATATAAAACCCATATCGAGAAGCTCCGCAAGAACCATCGACTCGTAACAGCCTGTTAGTGACTCTGGCTTACAGCTCTTAGATAAGAGAGGTGCAAATACTAGCTCTGTCAGCTTTAGTGCTGTGCTACTTAGCTGCAGAATACTTTGCAGTGATATAAGATTGTTCCACTCATACTGCAAAGCTGTACGTCTATCTCAACGAGGCATGCAAAACGATTACCGGGCGTCTAAAATCGATCAACCCGTCATCTGTTCACAGAATGTTCGAAATCGCTCCGCTGCAGGTTTGGCGAGAGGCCATAGCAAAGATAGAGTGTGACTAGCAGAGTAACGAGAGTCACCATTTCGTCATATACGGACATCAAGACGTGACGCAGCGACTACCATTTCGCAAGAGCTTTACCACGACCACAGGGCTCAAGCGAACAATACAAGAATCCTACCGCCTGCGTTGGTGCAATGAGTCGGTCAGAGACGACAACAAAGATACTCTGTCAGCATCAAAAGAAGATTTACCCGCAGGCTCTAAACTCCCTCAGGAAAAGTGGGTAACACAAGCCTTAGCCAGGGCAGAGGTTGTCAAAACACAGGACAACCTGCACAAGTGGGTAGATATACAGGACGTGCGGTGTCCCTGCGGTGCCGACGTGCAGACTATCGCAAACAGTCCTCGCATGTTTTGATGCAGGCTTAAAGGATGTCTCGGACACTGACCGAATATAGACCTCGACATGAAGTGAAACGCTGTGATGATGATTATAAAAGGGACGTTAAAATGAGATTTAGATATCTGTAGGGTATTTTTAGTGGCTGCAACTTTAAATTGACACCGCTATTTTCTTTAATTGCAGATTCGGCAATGTCAGTTATTTTGAGCTTGAGTTATTCGAGCAGCTTTTTCAAATTACAACTCTTAGAAATATTTAATAAACGAATAATTTCACGAAATCGACATATAAAATAGGCACCTCGTTCGTGCGAATTAACTCAATTTAATTATTTTCATTTGTGAGATACGTAAAGTCATATGTCAACGCTGATAAACCAGAAAAACTAGACCACTTGGAAGACAATATTTGTTATTGCGGAAATACAGTATAAAGTACTGCTGCCACATCTGGGTAGGAGCTGCTAAAAACAGCCTATCTTGCTTTGAAAATAGACTTCGTGGCTTAGTGGGGGATGCCCTTTTCTCTCTCCTGCAACCTCTCTCCCACAGAAGAGACGTTGCGAGCCTGTCTTTGTTTTATCGTTACTTCCATGGCAAGTGATCGTCTGAGATCCACTCTGGTCCCCCCTCACCAATCTTTCATGAAGCTGAAACTACTGTTAATAATTTTTCCCACTCTGTATATGTGTCAAAATCAAAACGAAGATTCCATGAACAAAGCTTCTTTCTTAGAAGTGCACGCCTGTGGAACTCTCTTTCGTCTGCCTGTTCACCACCTGACTACAACTTGGAAGTCTTCAAGTCCAACACAAACAAATTCCTGATGAACATGCCCCCTTAAGTAAGTCACTTTATCAAATCTCCATTACTTACGATTACTACGATACTATCCCATTGATTACTGTACACGCAATCCTTATACCCGAGTAGCTTCCGGGCCTTGATAAGTGGTGACTACCATGTAAAAAAAAAATAAAATTCATAGGGAGCGTTTATGAAAATTGAACCTGTATATAATGGATTATACGCGCCAGCCATGGAGTAATATACTTGAACCTGTATTGAAAGAATAAACGCCAAAAAATGAATATCTAAAATAAATTACATATTTGGATGATAAAAATATTGATTGATTTTAATCGAAAATTCGCCGCTTGTAAAAAAAAGATAAAAAAGGCATGAATGAGACGAATATTATTGATATGTTAATTAATAAAGAAGCTTAAATAAGGTATATTAATGATAGTAATATTAATAATAAAAATATTAGCATGAAGAGCATTAATAGAATGGACTGTAATAACATAAAATCTAACACACGGGTGATATCTTCTCTTTCCTGCAGGGATTTTTCTATAACGAAATAGACGTTGCGATTCGTCTCTATTCGTGCGTTATTTTTCTGAAATGTGATCGACTGAGCCCTAATCTTTTGTTTCTCTTGGTAAGATATTCGCAATAATATCCATCTTCTCTAAAAATTAAAAAGAAATTACTCTCGCTTCATATCCCCAGAACAATGAACCCAGTACGTGATTCTCGTTTGTGTAACATATTATCGCGTGACTGTTTCCCTAACTGATTACAACTGGACGTCTTTAGATATTGCGTCAGCAAAATAAGAATACCGTTATAAGAACGGGCATAATACAAGGATCATTAATATGTAGAATAATTAATAGGAAGTTTTAACAATAAAAGGAGTATAAGTAAACGGAAAATTTATAGGAAGAGAATTAATAAGGAAGGTATTAATACTAGCAGAGTTAATGCATTGATACATTATTAAAGACGGCGTTGATTAGGGGGTTATAAGAAGGGTAGTGTTAATAAGATGGGCGCTTACAAACGTAAAAGTAATTATAGGAAAGTTAATAAGTAAAGCAATAATAAAACCTGCGCAAATAAAAGGGAAAAAAACGAACAAAAAGAAGCATTGATAATGTGCCTCAATAAGAACAACGTTAATAAATGTGATATTATAAAAGAAGCAATTACAAGTGATATTATAAAAGAAACAATTACAAGTGATACTATACAAGAAACAATTACAAGTGATATTAAAAAGAAACAATTACAAGTCATATTATAAAAGAAACAATTACAAGTGATATTATACAAGTAACAATTACAAGTGATATTATAAAATAAAACAATTACAAGTGATATTATAAAAGAAACAAGTACAAGTGATATTAAAAAAGAAACAATTAAAAGTGATATTATAAAAGAAACAAGTACAAGTGATATTATAAGAGAAACAATTACAAGTGATATTATAAAAGAAACAATTACAAGTGATATTATAATAGAAATTATTACAAGTGATATTATAAGAGAAACTATTACAAGTGATATTATAACATAAAACAATGACAAGTGGTATTATAACAGACACAAGTACAAATGATATTATAAAAGAAACAATTTCAAGTGATATTATGAAAGAAAAAATTACAAGTGATATTATAAAAGAAACAATTAAAAGTGATATACTGCAAGAAACAAGTACAAGTGATATTATAAAAGAAACAATTACAAGTGATATTATAAAAGAAACAATTAAAAGTGATATTATACAAGAACAATTACAAGTGATATTATAAAAGAAACAATTACAAGTGATATTATAAAAGAAACAAGTACAAGTGATATTATAAAAGAAACAAGTACAAGTGATATTAAAAAAGACACAATTTAAAGTGAGATTATAAAAATAACTACCAGTGATATTATGCAAGAAACAATTAAAAGTGATATTATGCAAGAAACAAGTACAAGTGATATTATAAAAGAAACGATTACAAGTGATATTATAAACGAAACAATTAAAAGTGATATTATACAAGAAACAAGTACAAGTGATATTATACAAGAAACAATTACGAGTGATATTATAAAAGAAACAATTACAAGTGATATTATAAAAGAAACAATTACCAGTGATATTATAAAAGACACAATTACAAGTGATATTATAAAAGAAACAATTACAAGTGATATTATAAAAGAAACAAGAACAAGTGATATTATAAAAGAAACAAGTACAAGTGTATTATAAAAGAAACAATTACAAGTGATATTATAAAAGAAACAATTACAAGTGATATTATAAAAGAAACAAGTGCCAGTGATATTATAAAAGAAACAATTACAAGTGATATTATAAAAGATAAAAGTACAAGTGATATTAAAAAAGAAACAAGTACAAGTGACATTATAAAAGAAACAAGTACAAGTGATATTATAAAAGAAACAATTACAAGTTATATTAAAAAGAAACAATTACAAGTGATATGATAAAAGATACAAGTACATGTGATATTATAAAAGAAACAAGTACAAGTAATATTATAAAAGAAACAATTACAAGAGATATTATACAAGAATCAAGTAAAAGTGATATTACAAAAGAAACAAGTACAAGTGATATTATGAAGGAAACAATTACAAGTGATATTATAAAAGGAACGATTTCATGTGATATTATAAAAAAATTACAAGTGATATTATAAAAGAAACAATTACAAGTGATATTATCCAAGAAACAAGTACAAGTGATATTATAATAAAAATTACAAGTGATATTATAAAAGAAACAATTACAAGTGATATTATAAAAGCAACAATTTCAAGTGGTATTATAACAGACAACAAGTACAAATGATATTATAAAAGAAACAATTTCAAGTGATATTATGAGAGAAACAATTATAAGTGATATTATAATAGACACAATTACAAGTGATATTATCAGAGAAACTATTACAAGTGATATTATAAAATAAAACAATTACAAGTGCTATTATAACAGAAACAAGTACAAATGATATTATGAAAGAAACAATTTCAAGTGATATTATAAAAGCGAAAACTTACAAGTGATATTATAAAAGAAACAATTACAAGTGATATTATGCAAGTAACAAGTACAAGTGATATCATAAAAGAAACAAGTACAAGTGTTATTATTAAAGAAACAATTAGAAAAGATATTATAAAAGAAACAATTACCAGCGATATTATAAAAGAAATAAGTACAAGTGATATTATAAAAGAAACAGGTACAAGTGATATTATAAAAGAAATAATTACAAGTGATATTATAAAAGAACTAAGTACAAGTGATATTATATAAGAAACAATTACAAGTGATATTATAAAAGATACAAGTACAAGTGATATTATAAAAGAAACAATTACAAGTGATATTATAAAGGAACAAGTGCTAGTGATATTATAAAAGACACAAGTACAAGTGATATTAAAAAAGAAACAATTTCAAGTGATATTATAAAAATAATTACAAGTGATATTATAAAAGTAACAATTAAAAGTGATATTATTCAAGAAACAAGTACAAGTGATATTATAAAAGAAACAATTACAAGTGATATTATAAACAAAACAATTAAAAGTGATATTATACAAGAAACAATTACAATTGATATTATAAAAGGAACAATTGTAAGTTATATTATAAAAGATACAATTACAAGTTATATTATAAAAGAACCAATTACAAGTGATATTATAAAAGAAACAAGTAAAAGTGATATTATAAAAGAAACAAGTACAAGTGATATTATAAAAGAAACAAGTACAAGTGTATTACAAAAGAAACAATTAAAAGTGATATTATAAAAGAAACAATTACAAGTTATATTATAAAAGAAAAAAGTACAAGTGATATTATAAAAGAAACAATTACAAGTGATATTATAAAAGAAACAAGTACAAGTGATATTATAAAAGATACAAGTACAAGTGATATTATAAAAGAAACAATTACAAGTGATATTATAAAAGAAACAAGTACAAGTGATATTATAAAAGAAACAATTACAAGTGATATTATAAAAGATACAAGTACCAGTGATTTTATAAAAGAAACAAGTACAAGTGATATTATAAAAGAAACGAGTACAAGTGATATTATCAAAGAAACTATTACAAGTAATATTAAAAAGAAGCAATTACAAGGGATATTATAAAAGATACAAGTACAAGTGATATTATAAAAGAAACAAGTACAAGTAATATTATAAAAGAAAACAAGTACAAGTGATATTAAAATCAAAATTACAAGTGATATTATAAAAGAAACAATTACAAGTGATATTATAAAAGAAACAATTACAAGTGATATTATAAAAGAAACAATTACAAGTGATATTATAAAAGAAACAATTACAAGTGATATTATAAAAGAAACAATTTCAAGTGATATTATAAAAGAAACAATTACAAGTGATATTATAAAAAAACAAGTGCAAGTGATATTATAAAAGAAACAAGTACATGTGATATTCAAAAAGAAACAATTTCAAGTGATATTATAAAAATAATTACAAGTGATATTATAAAAGAAACAATTTCAAGTGATATTATCCAAGAAACAAGTACAAGTGATATGATAAAAGAAACAATTACAAGTGATATTATAAAAGAAACAAGTACAAGTGATATTATAAAAGAAACAATTACAAATGATATTATAAAAAATACAAGTAAAAGTGATATTATAAAAGCAACAATAACAAGTGATATTAAAAAGAAGCAATTACAAGTGATATTATAAAAGATACAAGTACAAGTGATATTATAAAAGACACAATGCAAGTTATATTATAAAAGAAACAATTACAAGTGATATTATAAAAGATACAAGTACAAGTGATATTATAAAAGAAACAATTACAAGTGATATTATAAAAGAAACAAGTGCAAGTAATATACTAAAAGAAACAAGTACAAGTGATATTCAAAAAGAAACAATTACAAGTGATATTATAATCGAAATGACACGTGATATTATAAAAGAAACAATTACAAGTGATATTATAAAAGCAACAATTACAAGTGATATTATAAAAGAAACAATTACAAGTGATATTATAAAAGAAACAATTACAAGTGATATTATAAATGAAACAATTACAAGTGATATTATAAAAGAAACAAGTGCAAGTGATATTACAAAAGAAACAAGTAAAAGTGATATTCAAAAAGAAACAATTTCAAGTGATATTATAAAAATAATTACAAGTGATATTATTAAAACAACAACTACAAGTGATATTATCCAAGAAACAAGTACGAGTGATATTATAAAAGAAACAATTACAAGTGATATTATACAAGAAAAAATTAAAAGTGATATTATACAAGAAACAATTACAAGTGATATTATAAAAGAAACTATTACAAGTGATATTATAAAAGAAACAATTACAAGTGATATTATAAAAAACAATTACAAGTGATATTATAAAAGAAACAAGTACAAGTGATATTATAAAAGAAACAAGTACAAGTGATATTATAAAAGAAACAAGTACGAGTGTATTATAAAAGAAAACAATTACAAGTGATATTATAAAAGAAACAATTAAAGTGATATTATAAAAGAAACAAGTACAAGTGATATTATAAAAGAAACTATTACAAGTGATATTATAAAAGATACAAGTACAAGTGATATTATAAAAGAAACAAATACAAGTGATATTATAAAAGAAACAAGTACAAGTGATATTATACAAGAAACAATTACAAGTGATATTATAAAAGAAACAATTACAAGTGATATTATAAAAGAAACAATTACAAGTGATATTATAAAGAAGCAATTACAAGTGATATTATAAAAGATACAAGTACAAGTGATATTATAAAAGAAACAAGTAAAAGTAATATTAAAAAAGAAACAAGTACATGTGATATTAAAAAAGAAACAATTTCAAGTGATATTATAAAATAATTACACGTGATATTATAAAAGAAACACTTAAAAGTGATATAATTCAAGAAACAAGTACAAGTGATATTATAAAAGAAACAATTACAAGTGATATTATAAACAGAACAATTAAAAGTGATATTATACAAGAAACAATTACAAGTGATATTATAAAAGAAACAATTACCAGTGATATTATAAAAGAAACAAGTGCAAGTAATATACTAAAAGAAACAAGTACAAGTGATATTCAAAAAGAAACAATTACAAGTGATATTATAATCGAAATGACACGTGATATTATAAAAGAAACAATTACAAGTGATATTATAAAAGCAACAATAACAAGTGATACTATAAAAGAAACAATTACAAGTGATATTATAAAAGAAACAATTACAAGTGATATTATAAATGAAACAATTACAAGTGATATTATAAAAGACACAACTGCAATTTATATTATAAAAGAAACAAGTACAAGTGATATTCAAAAAGAAACAATTTCAAGGGATATTATAAAAATAATTACAAGTGATATTATTAAAACAACAACTACAAGTGATATTATCCAAGAAACAAGTACAAGTGATATTATAAAAGAAACAATTACAAGTGATATTATATAAGAAACAATTAAAAGTGATATTATACAAGAAACAATTACAAGTGATATTATAAAAGAAACAATTACAAGTGATATTATAAAAGAAACAATTACCAGTGATATTATAAAAAAACAATTACAAGTGATATTATAAAAGAAACAAGTACAAGTGATATTATAAAAGAAACAAGTACAAGTGATATTATAAAAGAAACAAGTACAAGTGTATTATAAAAGAAAACAATTACAAGTGATATTATAAAAGAAACAATTAAAGTGATATTATAAAAGAAACAAGTACAAGTGATATTATAAAAGAAACTATTAGAAGTGATATTATAAAAGATTCAAGTACAAGTGATATTATAAAAGAAACAATTACAAGTGATATTATAAAAGAAACAAGTACAAGTGATATTATACAAGAAACAATTTCAAGTGATATTATAAAATAATTACACGTGATATTATAAAAGAAACAATTAAAAGTGATATAATTCAAGAAACAAGTACAAGTGATATTATAAAAGAAACAATTACAAGTGATATTATAAACAGAACAATTAAAAGTGATATTATACAAGAAACAATTACAAGTGATATTATAAAATAAACAATTACAAGTGATATTATAAAAGAAACAATTAAAAGTGATATTATAAAAGAAACAATTAAAAGTGATATTATAAAAGAAACAAGTACAAGTGATATTATAAAAGAAACAAGTACAAGTGATATTATAAAAGAAACAAGTACAAGTGTATTATAAAAGAAACAATTACAAGTGATATTATAAAAGAAGCTATTACAAGTGATATTATAAAAGATACAAGTACAAGTGATATAATAAAAGAAACAAGTACAAGTGATATTATAAAAGATACAAGTACAAGTGATATTATAAAAGAAACAATTACAAGTGATATTTTAACAGAAAAAAGTATAAGTGATATTATAAAAGAAACAATTACAACTAATATTATAAAAGATACAAGGACAAGTGATATTATAAAAGAAACAATTACAAGTGATATTATAAAAGAAACAAGTACAAGTGATATTATAAAAGAAACAATTACAAGTAATATTAAAAAGAATCAATTACAAGTGATATTATAAAAGATACAAGTACAAGTGATATTATAAAAGAAACAAGTACAAGTTATATTATAAAAGAAACAAGTACAAGTGATATTATAATCAAAATTACAAGTGATATTATAAAAGAAACAATTACAAGTTATATTATAAAAGAAACAATTTCAAGTGATATTATAAAAGAAACAATTACAAGTCATATTAAAAAGAAACAATTACAAGTGATATTATAAACGAAACAATTACCAGTGATATTATGCAAGAAACAAGTACAAGTGATACCATAAAAGAAACAAGTACAAGTGATATTATAAAAGAAACAGGTGCAAGTGTATTATAAAAGAAACAATTACAAGTGATATTATAAAAGATACAAGTAAAGTGATATTATAAAAGAAACAATTAAAAGTGATATTATAAAAGAAGCAAGTACAAGTGATATTATAAAAGAAACAATTACAAGTGATATTATAAAAGATACAATTACAAGTGATATTATAAAAGATACAAGTACAAGTGATATTATAAAAGAAACAAGTACAAGTGATATTATAAAAGAAACAATTACAAGTGATTTTATAAGAGAAACTATTACAAGTGATATTATAAAATAAAACAATTACAAGTGATATTATAAAAGAAACAAGTGCAAGTGATATTATAAAAGAAACAAGTACAAGTGATATTAAAAAAGAAACAAGTTCAAGTGATATTATAAAAATAATTACAAGTGATATTATAAAAGAAACAATTACAAGGTATATTATCCAAGAAACAAGTACAAGTGATATTATAAAAGAAACAATTACAAGTGATATTATATACGACACAATTAAAAGTTATATTATACAAGAAACAATTACAAGTGATATTATGCAAGAAACAATTACAAGTGATATTATAAAAGAAAAAAATACAAGTGATATAATAAAAGAAACAATTAAATGTAATATTATGCAAGAAACAAGTACAAGTGATATTATAAAAGAAACAAGTACAAGTGATATTATGCAAGAAACAAGTACAAGTGTATTATAAAAGAAACAATTACAAGTGATATTATAAAAGAAACAAGTACAAGTGATATTATAAAAGAAACAAGTATAAGTGATATTATAAAAGAAACAATTACAAGTGATATTATAAAAGATACAAGTAAAGTGATATTATAGAAGAAACAATTACAAGTGATATTATAAAAGAAACAAGTACAAGTGATATTATAAAAGAAACAATTACAAGTGATATTATAAAAGATACAAGTACAAGTGATATTATAAAAGAAACAATTACAAGTTATATTATAAAAGAAACAATTACAAGTGATATAAAAAAGAAGCAATTACAAGTGATATTATAAAAGATACAAGTGCAAGTGATATTATTAAAGAAACAATTTCAAGTAATATTATAAAAGAAACAAGTACAAGTGATATTATAATAAAAATTACAAGTGATATTATAAAAGAAACAATTACAAGTTATATTACAAAAGAAACAATTACAAGTGATATTATAAAAGAAAAAATTACAAGTCATATTAAAAAGAAAGAATTACAAGTAATATTGTAAAAGAAACAAATACAAGTGATATTATAAAATAAACAATTACAAGTTATATTATACAAGAAACAAGTACAAGTGATATAATAAAAGAAACAATTACAAGTGATATTATAAAAGAAACAATTACAAGTGATATTATAAAAGAAACAATTACAAGTGATATTATAAAAGAAACAAGTACAAGTGATATTATAAAAGAAACAATTACAAGTGATATTAAAAAGAAGCAAGTACAAGTGATATTATAAAAGATACAAGTACAAGTGATATTATAAAAGAAACAAGTGCAAGTTATATTATAAAAGAAACAATTACAAGTGATATTATAAAAGATAAAAGTACAAGTGATATTATAAAAGAAACAATTACAAGTGATATTATAAAAGAAACAAGTGCAAGTAATATTATAAAAGAAGCAAGTACAAGTGATATTCAAAAGGAAACAATTACAAGTGATATTATAATCAAAATTACAAGTGATATTATAAAAGAAACAATTACAAGTGATATTATAAAAGCAACAATTACAAGTGATATTATAAAAGAAACAATTACAAGTGATATTATAAAAGAAACAATTACAAGTGATATTATAAATGAAACAATTACAAGTGATATTATAAAAGACACAAGTGCACGTGATATTATAAAAGAAACAAGTACAAGTGATATTCAAAAAGAAACAATTTCAAGTGATATTATAAAAATAATTACAAGTGATATTATAAAAACAACAATTACAAGTGATATTATCCCAGAAACAAGTACAAGTGATATTATAAAAGAAACAATTACAAGTGATATTATATACGAAGAAATTAAAAGTGATATTATAAAAGAAACAATTACAAGTGATATTATAAAAGAAACAATTACAAGTGATATTATAAAAGAAACAATTACAAGTGATATTATAAAAGAAACAATTACAAGTGATATTAATAAAGAAACAAGTACAAGTGATATTATAAAAGAAACAAGTACAGGTGATATTATAAAAGAAACAAGTACAAGTGTATTATAAAAGAAAAAAAATTACAAGTGATATTATAAAAGAAACAATTACAAGTGATATTATAAAAGAAACAAGTACAAGTGATATTATAAAAGAAACAATTACAAGTGATATTATAAACAGAACAATTAAAAGTGATATTATACAAGAAACAATTACAAGTGATATTATAAAAGAAACAATTACAAGTGATATTATAAAAGAAACAATTAAAAGTGATATAAAAGAAACAATTAAAAGTGATATTATAAAAGAAACAAGTACAAGTGATATTATAAAAGAAACAAGTACAAGTCTATTATAAAAGAAACAATTACAAGTGATATTATAAAAGAAACTATTACAAGTGATATTATAAAAGAACCAAGTACAAGTGATATTATAAAAGAAACAATTACAAGTGATATTATAAAAGATACAAGTACAAGTGATATTATAAAAGAAACAATTACAAGTGATATTATAACAGAAACAATTACAAGTGATATTATAAAAGAAACAATTACAACTAATATTTTAAAAGATATTAGGACAAGTGATATTATAAAAGAAAAAATTTCAAGTGATATTATAAAAGGAACAATTACAAGTCATATTAAAAAGAAACAATTACAAGTGATATTATAAAAGAAACAATTACAAGTGATATTATAAAAGAAACAAGTGCAAGTGATATTATAAAAGAAACAAGTACAAGTGATATTAAAACAGAAACAAGTTCAAGTGATATTATAAAAATAATTACAAGTGATATTATAAAAGAAACAATTACAAGGTATATTATCCAAGAAACAAGTACAAGTGATATTATAAAAGAAACAATTACAAGTGATATTATATACGACACAATTAAAAGTTATATTATACAAGAAACAATTACAAGTGATATTATAAAAGAAGCAATTACAAGTGATATTATAAAAGAACAAAATACAAGTGATATTATAAAAGAAACAATTAAATGTAATATTATGCAAGAAACAAGTACAAGTGATATTATAAAAGAAACAAGTACAAGTGATATTATAAAAGAAACAAGTACAAGTGATAATATGCAAGAAACAAGTACAAGTGTATTATAAAAGAAACAAGTACAAGTGATATTATAAAAGAAACAAGTACAAGTGATATTATAAAAGAAACAAGTATAAGTGATATTATAAAAGAAACAATTACAAGTGATATTATAAAAGATACAAGTAAAGTGATATTATAGAAGAAACAATTACAAGTGATATTATAAAAGAAACAAGTACAAGTGATATTATAAAAAAAAACAATTACAAGTGATATTATAAAAGATACAAGTACAAGTTATATTATAAAAGAAACAAGTACAAGTGATATTAAAAAGAAGCAATTACAAGTGATATTATAAAAGATACAAGTACAAGTGATATTATAAAAGAAACAATTACAAGTGATATTATAAAAGAAACAATTACAAGTGATATTATAAATGAAACAATTACAAGTGATATTATAAAAGAAACAAGTGCAAGTGATATTATAAAAGAAACAAGTACAAGTGATATTCAAAAAGAAACAATTTCAAGTGATATTATAAAAATAATTACAAGTGATATTATAAAAACAACAATTACAAGTGATATTATCCCAGAAAAAGTACAAGTGATATTATAAAAGAAACAATTACAAGTGATATTATATACGAAACAATTAAAAGTGATATTATAAAAGAAACAATTACAAGTGATATTATAAAAGAAACAATTACAAGTGATATTATAAAAGAAACAATTACAAGTGATATTATAAAAGAAACAATTACAAGTGATATTAATAAAGAAACAAGTACAAGTGATATTATAAAAGAAACAAGTACAGGTGATATTATAAAAGAAACAAGTACAAGTGTATTATAAAAGAAAAAAATTACAAGTGATATTATAAAAGAAACAATTACAAGTGATATTATAAAAGAAACAAGTACAAGTGATATTATAAAAGAAACAATTACAAGTGATATTATAAACAGAACAATTAAAAGTGATATTATACAAGAAACAATAACAAGTGATATTATAAAAGAAGCAATTACAAGTGATATTATAAAAGAAACAATTAAAAGTGATATAAAAGAAACAATTAAAAGTGATATTATAAAAGAAACAAGTACAAGTGATATTATAAAAGAAACAAGTACAAGTCTATTATAAAAGAAACAATTACAAGTGATATTATAAAAGAAACTATTACAAGTGATATTATAAAAGAAACAAGTACAAGTGATATTATAAAAGAAACAATTACAAGTGATATTATAAAAGATACAAGTACAAGTAATATTATAAAAGAAACAATTACAAGTGATATTATAACAGAAACAAGTACAAGTGATATTATAAAAGAAACAATTACAACTAATATTTTAAAAGATATTAGGACAAGTGATATTATAAAAGAAACAATTTCAAGTGATATTATAAAAGGAACAATTACAAGTCATATTAAAAAGAAACAATTACAAGTGATATTATAAAAAAAAAATTACAAGTGATATTATAAAAGAAACAAGTGCAAGTGATATTATAAAAGAAACAAGTACAAGTGATATTAAAACAGAAACAAGTTCAAGTGATATTATAAAAATAATTACAAGTGATATTATAAAAGAAACAATTACAAGGTATATTATCCAAGAAACAAGTACAAGTGATATTATAAAAGAAACAATTACAAGTGATATTATATACGACACAATGAAAAGTTATATTATACAAGAAACAATTACAAGTGATATTATAAAAGAAAAAAATACAAGTGATATTATAAAAGAAACAATTAAATGTAATATTATGCAAGAAACAAGTTCAAGTGATATTATAAAAGAAACAAGTACAAGTGATAATATGCAAGAAACAAGTACAAGTGTATTATAAAAGAAACAATTACAAGTGATATTATAAAAGAAACAAGTACAAGTGATATTATAAAAGAAACAAGTATAAGTGATATTATAAAAGAAACAATTACAAGTGATATTATAAAAGATACAAGTAAAGTGATATTATAGAAGAAACAATTACAAGTTATATTATAAAAGAAACAATTACAAGAGATATTAAAAAGAAGCAATTACAAGTTATATTATAAAAGATACAAGTACAAGTGATATTATTAAAGAAACAATTTCAAGTAATATTATAAAAGATACAAGTACAAGTGATATTATAATAAAAATGACAAGTGATATTATAAAAGAAACAATTACAAGTGATATTATAAAAGAAACAATTACAAGTCATATTAAAAAGAAAGAATTACAAGTAATATTGTAAAAGAAACAAATACAAGTGATATTGTAAAATAAACAATTACAAGTGATATTATACAAGAAACAAGTACAAGTGATATAATAAAAGAAACAATTACAAGTGATATTATAAAAGAAACAATTACAAGTGATATTATAAAAGAAACAATTACAAGTGATATTATAAAAGAAACAAGTACAAGTGATATTATAAAAGAAACAAGTACAAGTTATATTATAAAAGAAACAAGTACAAGTGTATTATAAAAGAAAAAAATTACAAGTCATATTATAAAAGAAACAATTACAAGTGATATTATAAAAGAAACAAGTACTAGTAATATTATAAAAGAAACAATTACAAGTGATATTATAAAAGATACAAGTACAAGTGATATTATAAAAGAAACAATTACAAGTAATATTAAAAAGAATCAATTACAAGTGATATTATAAAAGATACAAGTACAAGTGATGTGATACAAGAAACAAGTACAAGTAATATTATAAAAACAACAAGTACTAGTGATATTATAATAAAAATTACAAGTGATATTATAAAAGAAACAATTACAAGTGATATTATAAAATAAACAATTTCAAGTGATATTATAAAAGAAACAATTACAAGTCATATAAAAAAAGAAACAATTACATGTGATATTATAAACGAAACAATTACCAGTGATATTATAAAAGAAACAAGTGCAAGTGATATTATAAAAGAAACAAGTACAAGTGATATTAAAAAAGAAACAATTTCAAGTGATATTATAAAAATAATTACAAGTGATATTATACAAGAAACAATTACAAGGTATATTATCCACAAAAACAGGTAGAAGTGATATTATAAAATAAAACAATTACGAGTGATATTATATACGAAATAATTAAAAGTTATATTATTAAAGAAACAATTACAAGTGATATTATAAACGAAACAATTACAAGTGATAATGTAAAATAAACAATTACAAGTGATATTATAAAAGAAACAATTACAAGTGATATTATAAAAGAAACAAGTACAAGTGATACTATAAAAGAAACAAGTACAAGTGATATTATAAAAGAAACAAGTACAAGTGTATTATAAAAGAAACAATTACAAGTGATATTATAAAAGAAAAATTACAAGTGATATTATAAAAGAAACAAGTACAAGTTATATTATAAAAGAAACAATTACAAGTGATATTATAAAAGATACAAGTAAAGTGATATTATAAAAGAAACAATTACAAGTGATATTATAAAAGAAACAAGTACAAGTGATATTATAAAAGAAGCAATTACAAGTGATATTATAAAAGATACAAGTACAAGTGATATTATAAAAGAAACAATTACAAGTGATATTATAAAAGAAACAAGTACAGGTGATATTATAAAAGAAACAATTACAAGTAATACTAAAAAGAAGCAATTACAAGTGATATTATAAAAGATACAAGTACAAGTGATATTATAAAAGAAACAAGTACAAGTGATATTATAATAGACACAATTACAAGTGATATTATAAGAGAAACAATTACAAGTGATATTATAAAATAAAACAATTACAAGTGGTATTATAACAGAAACAAGTACAAGTGATATTATAAAAGAAACAAGTACAAGTGATATTATAATCAAAATTACAAGTGATATTATAAAAGAAACAATTACAAGTTATATTATAAAAGAAACAATTTCAAGTGATATTATAAAAGAAACAATTACAAGTCATATTAAAAAGAAACAATTACAAGTGATATTATAAAAGAAACAATTATAAATGATATTATAAAAGAAACAAGTGCAAGTGATATTATAAAAGAAACAAGTACAAGTGATATTAAAAAAGAAACAAGTTCAAGTGATATTATAAAAATAATTACAAGTGATATTATAAAAGAAACAATTACAAGGTATATTATCCAAGACACAAGTACAAGTGATATTATAAAAGAAACAATTACAAGTGATATTATATACGACACAATTAAAAGTTATATTATACAAGAAACAATTACAAGTGATATTATAAAAGAAGCAATTACAAGTGATATTATAAAAGAAGCAATTACAAGTGATATTATAAAAGAAACAATTAAAAGTGATATTATGCAAGAAACAAGTACAAGTGATATTATAAAAGAAACAAGTACAAGTGATATTATGCAAGAAACAAGTACAAGTGTATTATAAAAGAAACAATTACAAATGATATTATAAAAGAAACAATTACAAGTTATATTATAAAAGAAACACGTAGAAGTGATATTATAAAAGAAACAATTACAAGTGATATTATAAAAGATACAAGTACAAGTGATATTATAAAAGAAACAATTACAAGTTATATTATAAAAGAAACAAGTACAAGTGATATTATAAAAGAAACAATTACAAGTGATATTAAAAAGAAGCAATTACAAGTTATATTATAAAAGATACAAGTGAAAGTGATATTATTAAAGAAACAATTTCAAGTAATATTATAAAAGAAACAAGTACAAGTGATAGTATAATAAAAATTACAAGTGATATTATAAAAGAAACAATTACAAGTTATATTATAAAAGAAACAATTACAAGTGATATTATTAAAGAAACAATTACAAGTCATATTAAAAAGAAACAATTACAAGTAATATTGTAAAAGAAACAAGTACAAGTGATATTATAAAAGAAACAAGTACAAGTGATATTATACAAGAAACAAGTACAAGTGATATAATAAAGGAACAAGTACAAGTGATATTATGAAAGACACAATACAAGTGATATTATAAAAGAAACAATTACAAGTGATATTGTAAAAAAATTACAAGTGATATTATAAAAGAAACAATTACAAGTGATATTATAAAAGAAACAAGTACAAGTGATATTATGAAAGAAACAATTACTAGTGATATTATAAAAGAAACAAGTACAAGTGATATTTTAATAAAAATTACAAGGTATATTATAAAAGAAACAATTACAAGTCATATTATAAGAGAAACAATTACAAGTGATATTATAAAAGAAACAATTATAAGTGATATTATAAAAGAAACAAGTTCAAGTGATATTATAATAAAAATTAAAAGTAATATTATAAAAGAAACAATTACCAGTCATATTATAAAAGAAACAAGTACAAGTGATATTATAAAATAAAACAATTACAAGTTATATTACAAAAAAACAATTACAAGTGATATTATAAAAGAAACAAGTACAAGTTTATTATAAAAGAAACAATTACAAGTGATATTATAAAAGAAACAATTACAAGTAATATTATAAAAGAAACAATTACAAGTAATATTATAAAAGAAATAATTACAAGTGATATTATAAAAGAAACAATTACAAGTGATATTATAACAGAAACAATTACAAGTGATATTATAAAAGAAACAATTACAAGTGATATTATAACAGAAACAAGTACAAGTGACAAACTATAAATATGGAAAAAAAGACGAAGGGCATACTGAAGATGAAGTTTAGCGTCAAAATATATGTATGAATTTCAATATAAATTTCAAACAAAATAAATGTCGGTTTATTTTGTAATAATGCGTTGTTTTGACTTCAACCGTATATAATACGTATTTTATTGTATTCAAACTCAAACAGAGCTTCTAAGGAACAAAAATCTTAATATAAATATGAGTGTTTATAAAGAGAACTGTGAGGGCAATCCTGTTACGAATACAATTAATACAAGGCACATTAATAATTGTAGCATTAATAAAGGAATCATTTATAAACAGAAAATGAAAAATAGGAAAATTAATAAGGGGGTAATTAATAAGAGGAGCGATTATAAGGGCCCAAATTAATAAGAAGGCCCCTAACAAGTAGAGTGAAGGAAGCATTAATGAGAGCAGCGTTAAAAAATAAGATCAGATTATTTTGGTCATTAATGAACAAACAGTTAATAATAGGAGCATTATTAACAAATGGAGACTTAATAAGAGGGGTGTTACAACCAGAAAATTAATAAAAGGAGCATTAATAAGTTAATTATTAATAATAACTGCATTAATATGATTATTAATAGGGGCATATTAATAAGCTTCTAGTTTATAAGAAGACCATTAATCACATAGCCAGCTATTATTATTATTATTATTATTATTATTATTATTATTATTATTATTATTATTATTATTCTTATTATTATTATCAATAATAATAATAATAGACAAATCGACTTTTTTTTGTCGGTAAACAAATTCAAATAAACTATAGATTTGTTTTCTCTGAGTTACTATTGTTGACGGCATTGCTGACAGTTCATTTTGTTCGTTTGCTGATAATTATATGCAGTCCAGAAACAAGTCAGTGCAGTGTATATAATTGTCCTGTTTTATATATGCATGCTAAATCATGGTGTATCTATTTACGTGTATTCCTTTGTACGTATTTACTGTGTCGATCTGGAATTTGGTGCATTGTATTCGTTTACTGTGGACATGCGTGGTGGAGTATATTATGTGCGTGATTTGTATCAGTTTTATGTCCGTCTCTCTCTCTCTCTCTCTCTCTCTCTTTTTCTTTCTCTCACTATCTATCTATCTATCTATCTATCTACCTATCTATCTATCTATCTATCTATCTATCTATCTATCTATCTATATATATATATATATATATATATATATATATATATATATATAATCAATAAAATATATAACTACAAGCAGGTGTGCTCGGAGTTGACCAGTCGTAAAATATGCTTAAATATAATATTTTAGTTCATGCAGATTTCGTATATATTATTATAGAGCCAATTCTCCACTGACTAATTGTATAGTATACAAAATAAAAAGTAGGGATTTCGAAAGTTAAGAAAATAAATAAACTAAGAGTCATCAGCTGGAATCGGAACCGAAACTTCAACCAAAATTTGTAGCGCGTTTGCCTGAGACATAATTACCTGACACATCGTCAGTCGGATAAAAGATAGTGAAAATAAACTCGATATACGAATATTTTATCTGCATTATTTCAGTGCAGTGGTAAAAAAACATGAAAACCTTTATTTTTATCTCATAAATTACGGAAATTGTATTTTATTTTCTTTAACCTTCAATATGTTAAGAATAAAGAACCCCCTTAGAAATGAAATGTATTAACAGATGAAAATCGAAACTGTTAGCTTCCCAGTTTTCTTTAACAAATAATGAATGCACTTTTATTTTCCAATAACATCAAATTGTAAAATGAGTATTGTAAAATGAGTATTGTAAAATGTGTATTGTAAAATGAGTATTGTAAAATGAGTATTGTAAAATGAATATTGTAAAATGAGTATTGTAAAATGAGTATTGTAAAATGAGTATTGTAAAATGAATATTGTAAAATGAGTATTGTAAAATGAGTATTGTAAAATGAATATTGTAAAATGAGTATTGTAAAATGAATATTGTAAAATGAGTATTGTAAAATGAATATTGTAAAATGAGTATTGTAAAATGAATATTGTAAAATGAGTATTGTAAAATGAATATTGTAAAATGAGTATTGTAAAATGAGTATTGTAAAATGAGTATTGTAAAATGAATATTGTAAAATGAATATTGTAAAATGAATATTGTAAAATGAGTATTGTAAAATGAGTATTGTAAAATGAGTATTGTAAAATGAATATTGTAAAATGAATATTGTAAAATGAATATTGTAAAATGAATATTGTAAAATGAGTATTGTAAAATGAGTATTGTAAAATGAATATTGTAAAATGAGTATTGTAAAATGAGTATTGTAAAATGAGTATTGTAAAATGAGTATTGTAAAATGAATATTGTAAAATGAATATTGTAAAATGAGTATTGTAAAATGAATATTGTAAAATGAGTATTGTAAAATGAGTATTGTAAAATGAGTATTGTAAAATGAATATTGTAAAATGAGTATTGTAAAATGAGTATTGTAAAATGAATATTGTAAAATGAGTATTGTAAAATGAGTATTGTAAAATGAGTATTGTAATATGAGTATTGTAAAATAAGTATTGTAAAATGAATATTGTAAAATGAGTATTGTAAAATGAGTATTGTAAAATGAGTATTGTAAAATGAGTATTGTAAAATGAGTATTGTAAAATGCGTATTGTAAAATGAGTATTGTAAAATGAATATTGTAAAATGAGTATTGTAAAATGAGTATTGTAAAATGAATATTGTAAAATGAGTATTGTAAAATGAGTATTGTAAAATGAGTATTGTAAAATGAATATTGTAAAATGAGTATTGTAAAATGAATATTGTAAAATAAGTATTGTAAAATGAGTATTGTAAAATGAATATTGTAAAACGAATATTGTAAAATGAGTATTGTGAAATGAGTATGGTAAAATGAATATTGTAAAATGAATAATGTAAAATAAGTGTTGTAAAATGAGTATTGCAAAATGAGTATGATAAAATGAGTATTGTAAAATGAGTATTGTAAAATGAGTATTGCAAAATGAGTATGGTAAACTGAGTATTGTAAATACTGCCAGCAATTTTTTATCTCATCTTTTTACTTCATTTGGAATTACTTCAAGACTAATGTCATTTTGAATTTGTTCGGAATACGTTATTCTGTATTTGTTTTTCTATATCTCTAATATTTTCTGGATTTCGAATTCCTCCATAACTGAGATAATTATATACATATATATATATATATATATATATATATATATATATATGTATATATATATATATATATATATATATATATATTTAATTTCAGTGTCTGCTATCAGAAAATGCGATTCATGATGTTACTGAAGTTGAGTTTTTGTCCCATTAAAATTAATAATCATTAACATTATTTTCCTTCTACGAAAAAGTCAAGATGCTTATTTTTCTTGTTGTAAGACTGATAAGGGCCCTGAGCATAAATCCATACGTGAAAGTATGTTAGCTAATGTATTATCCGTAATAAAGCAATATGTTATCTAATGTATTATCCGTAATAAAGCAATATGTAAATAGTTTTGAGTGAAAAACAAATACAGGAAACATTGCGTTGATGTACATAAGAAAAATACAGTACTAACTACTACCTATAACAATGTCAATACTAGTACTATGGATAATACCAATAGTAATACTGATATAAGTTATAATACTAATGTTACTAGTACTACCACTACGATTAATAATAATGATATAATTAATAATAATATTAATGATAATAATATTATCAATACTCTCAATACGTATTCTACTAATAATATTACAACACTAAAAATTAATACTATTCATAAGAATCATAATACTATTAATGATAATAAGAATCTTAATAACATTATTATTATTAGTAGTAGTAGTAGTAGTATTAGTATTCTTATTAATAATAATAATAATAATAATAATAATAATAATAATAATAATAATAATAATAATAATTCTGATTTCGTTTATCAACGTCTCTCTTGAAAGGGATGGTATTCATTTCCAGAGGATTTCCCTTAATCCCGGCTCCAAACAAGGAGCTTCATAGATCAAAGGTTTTTCTAAGGATAAGTGTGGTACCTACAATTGCAGAGGTCGTAAGGCCGCCTAAAACATCGGGTATTTGTAGTTTTTTCAATTGTCCTTCCAGACGACTTGATACTACCTAATGCACCAACTACGACTGGGATTATTTGTGTTTTAACCCCGTGTATACGCCTTGTATCCAATGTAGCATAATTGCTCCACTTCTCATTCTCTTTCTCTCTCACATTCCTGTCCCAGGGTACTGAAAAGTCTACAATCTGCCAGTTTTTTAGACCGTGTCAATGACGACCAAATCGGGACGATTATGTTCCAATTGCTTGGTCGTCATGACACTTTTGTCCCACCATACATCTACTTTGCCATCCTCACTTGTTCTCACTTCATCAGGAACCTCCTCAAACCATTTTCCAGCACACTTCACTCCAACCCTCTTACACGCCTCCCAATGTATCCGGAGTCCCATGCGATTGTGTCTTTTGCGGTACGCTCTCTGAGCCAGTCAACTATACCCTGTTGCGAGGTGCGCAATTGACTGAGGTCTTACCATATATCCGGCATTCTGCAGCAACTTCCTCTCCTAGAACCAATTTTTTTTAACAATCGTGGTTCTAATGCCTGCTCTTGTGCTGCACAAACAAAAGCTTCAGATATCACGCTCTAAGCTCTTGCCATGATCTTTCATCAGCCACTTCTGCTATATCCTAGAAGAACATCCCATGCATTTTCTTCCTAGTCAGTTCCTCTGCCTTTTCTCTATCTATACGTTTCACATAATCAGCCTTGGTCTCACATACCTACACTTCATTGGCCATAACCTTAAGCATCCACTCCTCTTCTAACCAAATGCCCCTTCGACGATATCTCGGTTCTAACACAATCTTTTACACTTTTCAATCCTCTCCCACCATCTTTCCTCTTTTAATACAGCCTTGCTACGCTACTTCGAATGTGAAATATACCAAGCATTGCTAAAAACTTTTCTTGTTTTGATATCCATGGCATGCAAATCCTTGTCAGACCATTCTAAAATTCCCGCAATATATCTCAAAACACTGACTGCCCATGCATTCACTGCTTTCATTAGGTTTCCTTCATACAGTTTCGACTTTGCAATTAGTTTCACTCTTCTAAGATACTCCTTCCTGACTTTCTCCTTCATTTCTCTGTTCATGGTGCCTACACCCTCCAGCACTCTCAAATACTTATATCCTGTATCTTCTATTTATTTCATGATTTCTTCGTTTGGCAGCACTATTCCATTCGAATGAACCTTTACTCCTATTTTCATCACCACCACCACACATTTATTAATCCCAAACTCCACCCCAATGTCTTCTGAGTATGTCTCCACAAGTTCTACCAGTCTCTCCATTTCCTTTTTATTTCTACCGAATATTTTCAAAGCATCCATAAAGATTAGACGGTTGATGTGTCTGTCACCAGATCCAAAATTATACCTCAGTTTTTCTCTCTTCAAGAGGATGCTCAGTGGCAACATTATCATTACTCAATATAATAATAATAATAATAATAATAATAATAATAATAATAATAATAATAATAATAATAGCAACAATGATAACAAAAGTAATAACAAAAATAATAACAATATTAAGAATAAAATAATGTTTCTTTTAGTGGCGCCACACCACATACATGGGGAGTGTCAAGGATAATGGAAAGACAGAAAGGAGGAAGCCCTAATCGGAACTTAACTGAATAGAGGTGAAGAAGATCTTGTGGAGATTTATTGCCACTTAAATTCTAGTGACGACCTATGAGAAATCAATGGTAAACGGCTATAGCGATAACGCAAACTAATTAACAAGTGATTAAATAATCTATATATATAAAAGTGAACGTGTCTGTGTGTGTCGATGTGCGTACATTTTTCTACGCAATGACTCTGTCACTTTTAAGTCTACAGACTCAAAACTTGATATACAGTTTACTTCGATTTGGGAAAATCTTTATAATCCGTTTTCGGCCAGAAATTTGGCTGTTAAGGAATCAAAGTTTAAAAATTTGACCTTTGAGAATTCTACCAAACTCCTCCGCCAATTTTGGGTCTAAACACTTGAAATTTTAGATATAGGTTCCTTGGACATGAATCAAAATTAATAATTTGATTTGAGCCCCAAACCATAAATGAAAAGGGGTCATAATAGGGGTCAAATTTTAAAAAACTGACAGCTTTTTTTCTTTTTTCTTTTTTTGCTTAGCATACATCTCCAAACACCCGGGCAATGCCGCGCTGAAATGTTAGTAATCTATATATCTATAAAAGTGAAATTCTGTGTGTGTGTGTGTGTGTGTGTGTGTGTGTGTGTGTGTGTGTCAATTATCAGACTACAGACTCAAGATCTGACATAAGGAGTATTGAAATTTGCGATGAAAGGGTCAAAGTTCAACGATTTGATCTTTGAAACTCTACCAAACTCCTCCGCCAATTTTGGGTCTAAACACTTGAAATATTAGATGTAGGCTACTTGGACATGGATCAAACGTTTTAATTTGATTTGAGCTCAAAACAATAAATGTCAAGGGGTTAAAATTGAGGTCAAAGTTTAAAAATAATTGACTTCTGCGGTCTCTAGCACTTACTCAGACAATTTTTGATCTAAACATTTGGAATTTTACATAAAGTGTATTCAGACATAGGGCACGCTTGTTAATCGGTTTTTGTCGAAAATATGCCTGCCAAGGTTTCAAAGTTCAAAAGATTTTACCTTTGCGGTCTCTAGCATACTATTCAGCCAATTTTGGGTTTTAACATGTGAAATTTAACATAAAGGGTATTCAAACACGCAGCAAGCTTTTAAATCATTTTTTGAGCGACAATTTGGCTACCAAGAGATCAAAGTTGAAAGATGTGACCTTTTCAGACCATCCCAAATTCCTCCGCCAATTTTGGGTCTAAACACTTGAAATTTTAGATGTAGGTTACCTGGACACGACTCAATCTTTTTAATCTCTCTCTCTATATATAAAGTTATGAACAGTACATAAGGCCCGAGCAAAGCCGGGATGAACTGTTAAAGCTAATAAATCCGTAAAAATAAAGTGCATGTACCAGTTTGCATCTCAGTATAATAAAACATATATATATATATATATATCTATATATATATAAACACATATATATAAACACACACACACACACACACACATATATATATATATATATATATATATATATATATATATATATATATATATATAGTAAGTTATAAAATATATATGGCGATTAAGCTACACTGAATATTCCGCGTTTAATCCACTCTAGGACTCTTCAGGCTTATGCATAAGCCTGAAGAGTTCGAGAGTGGATGGAACGCGGAATATTCAGTGTAGCTTAATCGCAATATGTATTTTATAACATACTAACTAGCTCTACCTATGTATTGACCACTTTTGAAGTAAATACTTAAAGTTTACGCATAAATTTATACTTTCGTATATTAATTTTATGTGATATTTATACCAAAGACAATGAAATATAATATATCGGAGGAAAGGGTTACATGGAAGCTAAAGCATCCATGCTAAAAGATAAGATAGACATTACAAGTTAAAATATTAGATCAAAATGTACACTTAGAATTAACTAGTTTACTACACATACAACTGGGTATATAGAGAGTACTGTGAATGTGTTACTATGCTTACAAATAATCGATATTTTATGTTTTTATTAAGTATTTTTACATATTGCATTAAATTTGACTATATGAAGCTTTTCGTAAAAATAAACGTGATGCGTTCAGTGATCTATATGTGTTATATATTTATTGCTACTATGTTCCATAAATGGGTCATCAGCTCTGCATTGAACAGTTTTATTTCTCCTTTACTTTATTCATCATCTTCCGCCCAGTTCATGAATGGTCCAAATTATCTTATCAGATATATTTACCAAGTGTTTCTTTTAATTCATCAATGTCATGCATTGATCATGCCTGATCTTGGTTATGTGCCCTGAAGGACGATGCTAACGTTGGCTCGTTTATCTTGCGTCGGACTCGATTCTCTTGTCACAATTGACGCCTCGCTTGATGCTGCTGATGACCTGCTGTTTTCGCAAATGGTGCAGATCAGAAAGTATGCCAAGCTCTTTTATATCTCTTTTACACGTGCCTTTGAATCGAAGCTGAGGGCGCCTCTTTTTCTCTTGCCGATTATCATTTTTTTTTTCCTGGAACAGGTCTTTTGCGATCCTGTTGCCTTCCATCCGGCATACATGTCCAATCTAATGTAGTCGAAGCCGGCGCAAGAGAGTTCACACATTGAGCACATCCGCACGCTCGATGATCTCGGTGTTGGTGACAATTTGATACCCAGGATCTTCCTCAACTTGTGCAAGAGAAAGATGCGGTGGCGGCTTTCCTGATGTATATACAGCGTTCAGGATTCGCTGCCGTACAGAGGCGTGTTCAGGACGCAAGCCTTATAAGCCACCATCTTGGTCTCGGTTGGTGATTTTCTATCTACGAATGTGGAGGTTGCAAGGCCTATGCGTCTATGGTTCTATTTATTCAGTTCAGACACAAGTTATTTCCGCTGATCATCTATTGGCATAAACAGATTTCCATTACTCTCTGCAATTTAACGATTGTAAATCTCTTTCTGTTTTCGCAATTATTGTTCGCATTTGTTTCTGACTAATTTTCTTTGGTACTTATGTGAAAATAAGTTTCTCAAGATCCAAGTATTTTCTAGTGAATCTCTAGATGGTCCTCTATCTTCCATATTTCCATTCTCCTTGAATATTTCTGGCCATATTCTTTAGCTCCAAACAATGCTCGTACTCACCGGATTTTATTAGGGAGGGCATTGTCAAATTATGTTTTTTTCAGTATTTATTTGTTTTATAATATATCTACACTGACAGATTAATTTTTTTTTCTAGAAAAATATTCTGTGTTTCAAAGGGTCTTTATACAGTACTTTGCTGTTTCAGTTTATTCCTGGTCGGTGATCGATATCTGGCTTCCACAGCTGATGAAGGTTTTCATATTTCTGGTGTTTTCTCTGGAGGTTACATTTCTGAGTTGTTGGGATGAGGATTAGTTATTGGTATTATTTAGATTCATCGGTCTATTTTTCTCATCCTGAAAGTAATTTGAATGAAAATAGCACTCAAGATGAGAACAGTAGTCCGATGAATCCAAATAATACGAATTATCTATTGAAGTTTTAGTCAATTTCTTGGGTGTATAGTGTCAATTCTCCCTTTGATTCCAATTTCTATTGATCTATTTTTTCAGTTGTACCAGACCAATTGCTTGTGTTTTTATTATTGTATAAAAGTGGGTTTCCTTATGTTCCATAGTCATTCCAACTATTTGTCAATCTCTCTCTATATGTATGCTTATGCCAACCGTCACACTAGTTCTAATTGGATCACCAAAGTTACGCAATGATAATCTGGCCAGTACGAAATTATGAGTTTGGTCCGTACAATTTGGGAATACTATATATTGCGCAGGGGCGTAGAAATTTATAGGTTACTATCTGGGGCGCGTGTAAAACCACTGGCAATTATCTGGGGCGCTTATAAACCACTGGCAGACATGCACCTTAAATTTTCGTTTGGGCATACATCTAGAAGGAAAAGTCTGATGTAAAATCTGCAGTCTTCTGAAAGCATTAACTAGATGGATGAGTTTAAAGATGACTGGCATCTTGGAGAGGCTTATTGACCGCCAAATTTCAGTGAAGATAAATAGGCGTTGCCAGTAAGAAGTCGCTGGTAAGCGGTTGTTGCGATGATACAAATTAATTTTATCGAAAGAAGTGGTGAGTACTGAAAATCTGGGAAGACTTGTTGTCACCCAGAATCCAGGAAACAACAGTGTCATCAGAGAGCAATCTCTGATCATAGCCTCTATAAGAACACATAGTAAGAACAAATACTAATACTACTAGTGTGGTACTAATTACTACAATCTGCCCTGATTGTTGTGGCTGTTATCCCCTCCCCGCCATAGCAGGAGGTGATATTGTCCTGCGCGGAGCGATACATAAAAAATCAACCAGAATGCAATTTCGCGATTCCCCTCCTTTCCTCTCTCTCTCTCTCTCTCTCTCTCTCTCTTTATTCTAACACACGTAGGGTAAAGACAAATTTTTGGAGATCTTTGTAAAAAGGAAGACCACGGCGTTTTAGTAAAGAAGTACCTAGATAGTTAGTTTTAAAGAGTTAATTGTTGAAACTAATTGTTATGATTTGTAAATTGCTTTTGTTGTAATATATTGTAATATTTTTGTAAAAAAATAAATAGATAATATTCTTTCACATATATATTACAACCTGTGTTGTGCGTCGTTATGTCTGCCTTAAATGTCGAGACGGTGTCAGAATATTCTGAATATTGTATACCATATATTCCAAGAACATTCCAGTCAAAGACGGCATCCTGAGTGAAGGAATGGACAGCCTAAGGTGTGCCTTTACTCTCAAGTCTGACAAAAGACGTCCAAGCGAATGATTCTCATATCCTTAATCATATTGACCGCGACATCGTTTCACAGTCTGGTACTGTTTCCAGGAAATTTACGTAAGTGCGTGTCGGTCATGGCTAGTGACCGGCCCATAGTGTTACAGTAGTACTAATACTAATAGTAACAATTATAGGGAACATCACAAATTGTTCTCAAAGAGAAATCAATGATGATGACCTGTGTGACTACTCCTAATGAGTAAATAGTAATAATATGGTTAGAGAAATAGCAATAAGGACAGTGTTGATAAAATAAAATGACACCGCTGATACTACTAGCACTACAATAATAATAATAATAATAATAATAATAATAATAATAATAATAATAACCACTCAAATTCATGACCGTTACCCACGAGAAATCGATGGTAAACGGTTGTTGCGATAATTCACATTAATTTGCAAACGGTATCGAAACAGATGAAGAGTACTGGATATCTGGAGAGATTTGTTATCATTCAGTTTTCAAAGAACACAACAAATTGTTCTCAAAGAGAATTTGTGTGTGTGTGTGTGTGTGTGTGTGTGTGTGTGTGTGTGTGTGTGTGTGTGTGTGTGTGTGTGTGTGTGTGTGTGGTAGCCTATGTGAAAACTCCTAGTGAGTGAATAATAATAAGTGAGTGTATGGTTAGAGAAATAACAAAAAGAACAATGATAATAAAATAAAACGACTCCACTACTTCTACAAGAAAAGCAAAAAAAAAGAAACAACAGCAAAAACAACAACAATGATAATAATGACAACAACAACAACAATAATAATAATAATAATAATAATAATAATAATAATAATAATAATAATAATAATAATAACAGTAACGATTATTTTAATTTGTTGCGACAATTCATTATTTTTTGCCGGCCCATTAGACATTTCCTCGCTTTCTATCGCGCCATAATAATGGCCGCTAGGTGGAGAGAAAGTTTTCTAGACCGGACATTGTCCTCTATTGTCCAGCTTCATAATCGCCCACATTCATTCCTTAAGATATGCACTGTTTACACACCTTTTGTTCTGCGTTCCGTTTTTGTTATTTAATTTTTTATTGCCCTTTTTATTGTTTATTTATCTTTCTTTCTTCCATCTTTTTTTTTCATCGTTTTATCGTATTCATTTGTTTATTTTTCTGTTGATCAAAACTTGGCCCTTTTTTTTTGTCGCTCCAAACTTGGCTTTTGTCGTTGATATTGTTATTGTGTAAGAATTACTGACGGCATTAAGCAAAAGTCGACGCAACCGTCTGATTTTTTTGTGTGTGTGTTTTTTTGTTGTTGTTGTTGCTGTTGTTGTTTTCATTTTAAGTTTTATTTGTTTGTTTATTTATTTTATTTTTACAGGTGGTTTACTCGCTGGCTTTCTACTTTTGTTCCCCGACAAACAAAAGTAAACTAAAGCGAAATGAAAAAAAAACAGAAAAAAAGAAGTAAAAAAAAAGAAGATATATTGAGTCATATCTTACCAGCATATAAAAAAAAAGTGTCTAGGGTGTGCCGTCTGATCAAGACATATCTCATCGATATTTCAGCACTTGTAGATTTGATATGGGAAGCTACATATCAAAAAATAAGTCTATAAAGTAATCAATTGTTTTTAATCTTAATATAGTGGAACGTTTTTTAAACATATTTTTGTGCTACTTTTCTAAAATGTTTTAGATAAGGATTGATTAGTCCAATTATTTGGATTCTTCGGACTACTGTTCGAATCTTCAGTGTTATTTGCACTGTTTCGATCGATTAATCCTCCAAACTTCTTCAGTTGTATCTTTTCGAACTCGGGAATCTTTCTGTCGAACTCAGAAATCTTTCTGACGAAATCAAGAATTTACACCGGGTTTCTCCAAGCACTCGCGGTGTTGTGCATAAAGTTCTTAATTACATTCAGTGGTAAAGTTAAACACTTATGGAAGTTGAATGTTTGATCGTCAGTGCGAGCAACACTCCTACAATTGCGAACTGCTTTTGACTTCTACCCACTCAATGCTGATCGAACAAGAGCATTAATTAAATAAAGTACTCCATTCGAAATTTCGTGCGGATTTTCGAATTCAGCATAAATATTAATGGGTGCGGAAGAATGATTTCCGAGTTCGACTAGATACACACGAAAAAGATCGGAGGTTACATCGACCGAGAGTTTTTGAAAATAACCCCAAAAGCAGTAGTCCGAATAATCCAATTATTACGTTTAATTCGTTCTGCATAAACTGAATAATATTTTTCTATAAAATATGATATAAAAGATATCAATCCGTTTAAAATCATACGCAAATCATGCATAGGTATTTAAATGAGTTAACACAAAAAAAATATTAAGTATTAATTATAGTAGTATTTTCCAGTCTATCTATAATGTATAATATATAAATGTATTTCTTTTACTCTTGTTAGTCGCGCGCAAGCGACTCTATAAGTCACTCCGTCGGTCGGTCGGTCGGTCGGTCGGTCGGTAGGTCGGTCGGTCTGTCCGTAACACTTTTGTGCTTGGCCTTTTTGGTTAAGATCAAAGGTCTGTTGTTAATAGATGCTGTTATTAGTTTTTTAAGTTTTTCTTACATGATTAAATGGTGGTTTTTTTTAAAGTAACAGGATACTTTCTGGTCGAAGTAGTTTTCGAGCACAGTAAGGGACACTAACCTTCTTTGTTGCAGCGTGTAGAATTTTATTTATTATGCGCAACCTTCACTTCACTTGCACTAATTTTTTTTTGTTATGGCTAATAACAATATTATTACTCATATTTCGTATATCAAATTATCTATATTTTTACGTCCTTAGTTTCATATCTCTACTTGTCTACTTATTATATTATTTGTATGCCTATGAAAATATATTAGTATATTTGTTTAGTAATGTGTGCATTTGCCAATTAACATATATGCGTATCTCCATATACGTATATAAGTATGGGTATATTGACATAAATTTATGTATACACTTAACAATGCGTCTGTGATTCAAATAATTGTTAATCTACATCACATAAGAATTATAATTATTGTTCTTGTTGTTATTATTATTATTATTATCATTATTATTATTATTATTATTATTATTATTATTATTATTATTATTATTATTATAAGCAAGGAGAAAAAAGATGGGCAATGAGAGGAGAACTGAGGCAAGCGCAAAAGGACAGCATCGGCAAAGCATGACAGAGAGTTCAACAGAATATGCCGCTCCCGCATCGGTTTGCTCAGTCACAGCAACAGTTGCCACCACTCATAACAACCTTCAGGCGCGATTCGCCGCCGCCGCCAACAGCAGCAGCAGCAGCAGTAGCAACAACAACAACAACAACAACATAATTATTTACTCACTAAGAATAGTCACACAATGCATCATCAAAGATTTCTCTTTAAGAACACTTCGTGGCGTTCTCTGCAGTCTGAGTGACAACAATTCTTCCGATATTTCCATATTCTTCACCTCATTCTATAATTTTTGCAGTTGAATTTGCATCATCAAAACAGCCGCTTACCATTAATATCTCATTTGCAATGACCATTGGTTTCGCTGGAATCGGAGTGGTAATAAAACTTCACAACGTCCCATTTCTCTTCACACTTTCTTAGTAAAAGTCTGGCTAGTGCTTTCACTCCTTGGTCGACCCTCCTTACTTATTTCGTGTGACGTCGGTTGATGGTGACAGCAGCAACCTTAAAAGCTCTTATGCAAATTGGCAAGTGTGCACGCACTAGCGTCCCGGGAAGAAGAAGGAGAAAACAGAAAAAAAGGATAGCGCGTGATCGATCAGAAGTAAGTTGCGGGAAGATGGACGTGCGAAAAATCGCTGATTAGGGCCGCGCAAGGTGATGAGGAGAAACACTTTTTTTTTTAAAAGCACATGTTATATGGTAGAACATTTGTAAAACACGTGTGTTAGAAAAAAACTTATTTCTTCTTTTTTGTTGTTGTTTGTTCATTTGCCACAACGTGTGGGTCCGATTGACGGGCATGTAACGAATGTAACGAATGTAACGACATGATTAAAGTGTAACAACCACGTTGCATTATGAAAACTAACTTCACTCGGTAGGATTTCTACCATCCGAGAAAAGTACGATTTTTGCAACGGGGTATCTCTAGAGGAGGTGGATCGCGTCAAATTTCTGGGTTTGTCGCCACGGGCCAGAGTTACGATGACATCACCGTTCGAATCAATAATTTTCAACATGCTTTCAGTCGACTACAACCGCGTTCCTCGTCTTGTCCTGAGACCACAATAAGTATAGATATCCAAATTTATCATACGCTTGTTTGGACGGTGCTTCTCTACGGTTGCGTGGTCTCAATGGTTGGTAGCGTTAGATCTGTATTACTTCCACCAAATTCTGCAGGTTCGATGGCACAATTCTATCTCAAATACAAAAATCTGGAAATGATGCAGCATCATCCCTCTTAACCAAGCGGTTTATAACAGGAGACTTCTCTGGTGTGTTCACGCTGCGTCGAGGAAGGGATCCTTCTACTCTGACCGAATACAAAAAAGCCAATACGCTTGATCGCAATCAAAATGTAGTATTGGGGAAAATTGCCCCAAGATAGAATGTACCCCTTTTAGGGGCAGCTGGCTTTTGTGGATATTAAAAACCGATGATGTATCTAACTCTTTCATTCTGGAGAGGGGTCAAGTAAATAAATATTACTGAACATGCATTTTAATCCGATACATAATGGCTTTTTTGAATAGGAAGCGGATTTTTTCCCACATTAAATATTGACCTTGTGTCTAACTTTGCCCTCGTGAGAAAGCAAGTAAATGGGCAAAAGAATTAGGTGAGATATTCCGATATAGGTCAGTTTATTCTTACTTATGTGTAAGAGTTTTGTCAATTAAAAACTGTATTTTTAATTGAACCACACCTTTGTTATGATTAGGCCTACTTTCATACAACCGTCTGTTTTGGGCTGTTCTTATTTTTTTTATTTTTCTTCGTTGATTTTTTTTTGTCCATCGCGCGTGTGGTACAGAATGGTGTGCACTAAGTGACCTTTACACTCAATCTTACCTGCCATTTACAATGGCCCTTCCATATTCAAAAAGAAGAAAAAGAAAAAGAACAGTGTCGGGAAGGTTACAAGCTGTCAATACGTACCTCACCCACAAGCATCCGATAAAAAAAAGACGCAATAGAAATATAATTAGAATGAAAATAATTTTATCGTCTAATCTGACGGATATCGCCCAGTTATTATTGGCTATGTCTTTCGGATAGCCGTCACTACTTAACCGATTAGTTAAGAAGATAATGCCTGGGAGCATAGGCTGAGTCCAATATACTGAACTACCCTTCCTCCACAAAGATAGAGTAGGCGATAATCGAGAGGATTGTATCATGAAAACAGAACACATAATACGCTGCATTTATTCCAGAAATGAGCACAGAAAGAGAGTTCATTGAGCATTAGAAGATAGCATAAGTTTATGGATTTTTGAGACAACGATTTATTATTTTTATTGTCTGACTTCTTCCGAGTTCTCATCTTGAGTATTATTCTCACTACAATCATGCGTAACCTCTGACCTGCTTCAAGTGCATGCGCAAAGATCGGATGTAAGCGTAAAGACACCTAACGGCTGATGTACTGAGTAAAATGCAGTGATAAATTACACTCTTCTGGAGCTTGAGGTTTCGATTCTTAGTGTGTACGATACTAAGAATTCAATTTCGAATTGCTCAAGATTTCTACCCTATCATGCTACTCCTTGTGGATTGATCCCGTTCGAAATACAGCAAGAATTACCGAGATCGACAGTATTACCGAATTCGATATGATAGACGAGGAAGAGCTGACATTGTGGGAATAATATCAAGATGAGAAAAACTGTAAGATTAGTTTGTTCCCTGCCTCCTTGACTGTAAATGTAGTTTTTTCATGGTTGATCTGAACTTAGCGTGGCTTAGTGGAGGATGCCCTTTTCTATACCCTGCAACCTCTCTCCCACAGAAGAGACGTTGCGAGCCTATCCTTGTTTTATCGTTATTTACATGGCAGGTGCTCGTCTGAACTCCAATCTCTGGCTCCCCTTCGCCAATCTTTCACGAAAACAACCCGTCTAGCTGAATTCACTGTGAAAAATTTCCCCCATTCTATATCTGTGCCTAAATCAAAACGCGGATTCCATGAACAAAACTTATTTCTTAGAACTGCACGCCTGTGGAACTCTGTTCCGTCTGCCTGCTTCCCACCGGACTACAACTTGGATGTCTTCAAGTCCAATGTTAACAAATTCCTAATGAACCGCCCCCTTAAGTAAACACTTCATCAAATCTCCACACTAACGTAATGTACTTGCAATAACCCTTATCCCTGAGTGGCTTCCGGGCCTTGATAAATGGTGATCACTGTGTAAAAAAAAAACTTGTTTGTACTATATACATTAATTAGAAGATTCCAACAACATATATAACGATGAGGAAAAGAAGCCCTCCATTAGATCAAAATGGGAAGTGCATTGTTGTCTTTTTCATTTATCCACCATTACCACTAAGGAGTTACTATGAATTAAGAGCTATATGAACAGGAGCATCTTGGACTCTGTGCTTCATTATGAATGCAATATGCGTCTTTCCAAGATCAGTATGAAGATAAATGCTATTTTAACGAAGCGGTACGCTCTCCTGATAACGTAGCGCGTATGGGCGTGTGTGAGAAAATCAGCAGCAGCCGTAGGATGACTGTCTAGCGAAAATATTAGTGACAGTTGTTGAAGTACGCATGCAAATTGCCAAGTGTACACGCGCTAACATCACTAGAAGAAGGGGAAGGAGAAAAAAAGACACAACCTGGTCGAGCAGGAAAAGCAAGCTGCGCACCGGGGAAAATGGAAATGTGAGGTCAAGGGCGATAAACCGCTGGCAAGGGTGGCACCAGGTAAATGGGGGGGGGGCATATGAATATATAGCAGAGCGTTGTAAAACCTACGTGTGTGCGAAAATATTTTAACGTATAACGAAATGCATTATTGTTGGAAAGACCACGAATAAATGTTTTTTTTTTTATTTCCGCTTTAAAAAATGCCGAGTGGGATTTTGTTTTTCTTTCCTTTTATTTGTTTGTTTATTTTCGACGAAGTACTAGACAACGTGTGAGTGCGAGTTGTGGAAATGTTACAACACGATTTAAATGTAACAGCCACGTTACACTACGAAAACAGCGCAGTGGAGGATAGGTAAAACCTGGGCAGCATTTAATCTTTGCATCTCCATATCAACGAAGACAAGAAATTAGATGCGCTTGATTGCAATTGCTTTAGAAGGATTCTAGGGATCAAATAGTGCGATCAAACTACCGAGCAGGAATTCACAGACTGTTCTTAAAACCGGCAGTATTTCAATAATCTACAAACAGCATCTACACTGACTCGGACATACCGTAAGATTGGCTTAAGAGAGAAATGCCAACCAAGTGCTCCAATGGACCTCTGATATTAAAAAGAAAAGGAAACAAAACCTGAACAGGAAACAGACACTCGGCAGACAATCAGGGTTCACATTAAAAGCGATGGCATAATTTAACAACTTCATAAATCGCAAGATGCGGACGTTCCCTAAGTAATCCTAAGGTAGAGAGTTGAGCAACAAGATGTCAGTTTACACAAATTTCTGCATGTTATGACAGTCAGAGAGTTAGGGAACAAGAGGTAAATTCCATAGAAGTTGGTGGGCAAAAAGTATTAGACTAGGAATCTTTCAATAATCAGGAGATATCTGCAGTGAAAGGGGTGAATATTTGAGGCTGTCATGAATCTAAGTAATTTTAATTAAACATAATCTTCATTCGATATTTGTTATTATTTTTATTTATCGTGAAAAGATGCCCATTTCTATTTCTATAAGACATGAAATTAGGCCGTTCAGTACAGTTTTTCGAAACATGGGTTCACTTACCTGTTTGTTGTTAGGACAATATATCTGTCCATACCATTATTTTCGCGCTAAATTAGCCTTTGTGTACGAATTTTTATAACCAAAGGATCAGAACATATTATATATGTTAATCTATAATAAGTTTTAATCAAGATAAAATCATTACAGATTTTTGCACTGCTGTAATGGAAAGGTCTACTATCTGTCTGGAACCAAGTCTTGCGTCTACCTGGACAAACAATCCAGTTACTTCTTATTCAAACTCTCCATATATCCATTATATTAAAAAGCCAGCGTCATTGGTAGAAACTTTATTGTATATAAACAAAACCATTTATCTATATACCTATAAAAGCGAGAACATGTGAGCACAATTCTGAACCTATATACTCAACAGATGTTTATATTTATAGACTTGAAATTTGGTATATAGGGGTTTCAGACACATGGAAATATTTTTAATTAGTTTTCATCCGAAAAAAAATGTGACTAACAGGTCAGAAATGAAAAATAGGTACTTGCAGGGTCATCGGAATTTTATCTATTTACCAACTGTATCACAAATGTGCATGCGGGCATTGTTCACATGACATATTCCTTATGTAAAGAATATGTACTTTGTAGAGGCCATTCTAAATATCGTGTTTAGCTGGCCTAATGGCTATCTTACTTTACTTATCTTACGGTTTTACTTTCGATCTCAGTTCGAGTATTTTTTTTACTTTATTTATTTTTACTTGCAAGAAGTGAACTGTTTAGACAAAACATAATACTCGCATGCACTAGTCTCAGTTTCTGCATGAATTATAAAATATCCATGCGTGTTTTAGGACCGGACAACGCCAGGCCACCTGCTAGTCTATTTATATTTCTTTACGATACTGAAAATAAATAATGTACTAAATTTTACTAATAGCAATGCCATTTTATATGCTTGTTATCATAGTAAAGAAATAGTGTACACATTTATTAAGTTATTACTTTTAAGGTATTTTAAATGCTCTATTCATGATAATAGTAATTAAAAGTTTAAAGTGTTAGTGTATTTTTAATACTATGTTCATTATGATAGTAACAAAAACTTATTGGTTTTAAGGCATTTTTATGCTATGTTTGTTATTATAGTAACAATAATTATTAGTGTTAAGGTATTTTTAATGCCCGGTTCATGTTTATAGTAACTAATAGTTATTAGTGTTAAAGCATTTTAATGCGCTGCTCATTATTATTACCATAGTTACACATTTTATTAGTGTTAAAGTATTCTTAATGCTCTGTTCATGATTATACTAACTACAAGTTATTAGTGTTAAAGCATTTTTAGGCCATGTCTATTAACTTAGTAAATATGTCATCAATGTTAAGATTTTTAATGCTATGTTTATTATTATAGTAACAAGCAGTTATTAGTGTTAAGATATTTTTAGGTCATGTCTATTAACCTAGTAAATATGTCATCAATATTATGGCTTTAAATGCTATGTTTATTATTATAGTAACTACAAGTTATTAGTGTTAAGACATTTTTAGGCATTGTCTATTAACCTAGTAAATATGTCATTAGTGTTAAGGCTTTAAATGCTATGTTTATTATTATAGTAACTACAAGTTATTAGTGTTAAGGCATTTTAGACCATGTCTATTAACTTAGTAAATATGTCATTAGTGTTAAGGATTTTAATGATATGTTTATTATTATAGTAACCAGCAGTTATTAGTGTTAAGCCATTTTAGGCCATGTCTATTATCTTTGTAAATATGTCATTAGTGTTAACGCCTTTAATGCTATGTTTATTATTATAGTAACTAGCAGTTATTATGTTACATGATAAGGGCTGTCCCCTTTTCATGTAAGTATAAAAATAGAGAGATTTAGTTAAAATGAAAATGAAATAGCATAGACGAAATTCGAACCTCGTAATTTAGGTTTAGAAATAGATTACTAGAGAGAATTAGCAATGGAATGTAAAACAAACCATTGTTTAGCTTAGAGATAAAATAGTTTCAAGAAAAGAATGTGCGTTGTCAATTCTGTTATGAAAAATTCAATTGAGGAATGCAACTACAAGATAATTTAATAAACATGTTTTTAACATATTGGAAATATAGGTTACTGGGAATATAGGTTAAAATTCCTTTTGTAAACAGGAAAACGTTTTGGACACGCATTTCCAGAACACGTGAAAGAAGACACATGTTTTAACATGTGTATGACGTCATGGACTATAGAAAGGTCTCGATATAGTTAGAAAACTTTAGAGTTAAAAATAGAGAAACTGAGAGAGTCAGAGGGAGTTTGAGGACGACAGACGATAGTCTGCAGTTGGGATTCGAACGTCTAGAAGCGAGACGGTCACTTTTGAAACTAGAATGTGAAGCTTTGAATTTTTGACTCAGAAAACCACGACCGGTCGGGAGAAGAAATAAACCCATCATGTGTTTTTATAAACGTCGTCTTTGTGTTGTGATTCTACCAAAAGGTAAAGTGAAAATTGTTATATATGTTTTATATATATTATGTGGTTTAAAATGTCTTTACATACACATCTTACATACACAATATGAACACTAAGACTGTCTCAACACTATCTCCTCACTCAAAGAGCTTCTATTACACTTCTAAGTATAAACATGTTATATATATGAATCACCTTATAACACGAACAATCTCTCTTACAACATCTCTCTTACTACAACATCTCTCTTAATAAGACTCACTTTTAATAACAACAATAACAAGAATAATAATGAAAATATAACAATTAGCGTTAAGGCCTTTCTAATGATATATCTATTACTCTAGTAAAATCGTTATGTTTGTAAAGATTTTTAATGTTAAATTTATTATTCTAGTAAAAAAAACTAGGAGTGCTACAGCATTTTTAATGCTTTGTTTTTTGCGGAATAACAAACGGTATTAGTGGTAGCGTTTTTAGATGTTGTGTTTATTATCATGGTAGAAAACCCTTATTAGAGCCAATATATATATATATATATGTGTGTGTGTGTGTGTGTGTGTGTGGGCGTGCGTTCGTGTGTGCATATGTGTGTGTGCATATAAGTGTTTACTACATAAACATTTAGGTTGACTTACGTAACTGCATTCGAGTTTCTATGATTGTACTTCAACAGAACTGAAAATAATTATTGTGAGCTATGACGAAGCGTAATCAACAAACTGCAACTGAAGTTGCGTACGCTAAATTAAATTTTTTTTACGTCTATATAAATAGAATAGTAGATGTATGTATGTCTGTTCATGTGAAAATATTTGACTAGTAAACTCTTAACTTTCTAGTCACATAACACTTAAATTAACAGGAACTAGTAATCATATACCGAGGATGTTTTTTAACGAGTAAAATTTTTATTTTGATGGATGAATAATGCACATAGAAATAAGTCGCCAAGTTGAAATGCAAAATGTACACTTCAATTTGCTGGCATGTTTACTAATTTGCGCATGCATAAACTAATCATAGCTAAATGAGGTTAAATTTTATAACTTTTTTATATCTTCCAGGTAAGCTGAAACAGTAGCGAACGCGGTTGGAAAGCTAAATATCTTAATTTTTTCCTATTTGATGACACCCAAAGTAATTTTTTATTAGTTTTGAAATCAATACTATATGTTAGGTAAAATTCAGCCATGGTTAAAATTATGGGGATCAAATGACAAATCGAAATTCCGATTCAAACATATATATTTCAAGGTTAGGAAAAGTGGAGTAAACATTAATAAATCTATTTTAACAACAATCCATATTTGGTATGTCCTACTTTTGCCTTTATAACAGCTTTTATTCGTTTTTGCATAGTATTGACTAAACTGTTGCAGGTGGTGGGGTCTATTTGCTGCCACTCTTCATGAAGTTTGGATTCCAATTCTTCTTTGATGAAAATTTGTGCATTCTCACTCTTTTCATTTTCAATGTGGTTTAAGGTCTATGGATTGAAGGGGGCACTTCACAACTGTAATATTTTTTTCACGACCAACCCATGTAAACTTTTGACGTATGACATGGGGCGTGTTGAAGATTACATGAACTGGACATTATTAAATCTTTGGGTCAAAGAGGTTTAATAAACCTGGTCCAGCATGTTAGTAAAAATTGTGGAGTGCATTCTGCCTTCACATGTGTACAGTGCCTGAAGAAGCTATATAGCCTCAGACGATTAGGCTTCCTCTTCCAAATTTGACAGTTGAAACCACACAAGGAAGAAGAAATTCCTCTTCTTTCCCTACGGCGAACATAAATCGTTTGAAGATTACATCACTTGGAATGTTATTAAATATTTTAGTCAAAGAAGTTTAATAAACCTGGTCCAGCATGTTAGTATAAATTATGGAGTTAATTCTGCACTCATATGTGTACAACAGTCCAGTGCCTGAAGAAGCCATAAACCATTACGCTTCCTCCTTCAAATGTAACAGTTGGAACCACACAATCAGGATGAAAATCATCTCCTTTTCTACGGCGAACATAAATCGCTCCAGGGGTGCCAAAATATGATGACAAAAAATGAGAATTTGCAACAGTTTTTGAACAGATGGTATGGATATGTATTCACATAATTTTTTTAATTGTTCTTTCCAAAATTTAGAAAATAGAAGCTGTTAACTTACTTCAAAGTTACCTTCGTCAGACACAAATAATTTTGGCCCGATCAACAGGTGTCTAATTTCAACGCTTTTTTTTTTTTGCAAATTACAGTCGTTTTTTTTTTCTTGTTGGCCTGGCAAACGTATGACTTCTTTGCTTTATATCATTTTAATGCTTCTTCTAATAACCTTATTTTCACTGTTCGAGCTGATATATTTTTGTTTGCATCCTCCCTGAGTTAAGCAACAAGCACTGAAGAAATTTTCTTCTAATCTGCAAGGGATGCTCTTTTCAAATATCTGTCTTCCCTGGCGGTGTAGACTTTTTATCTTTTTTTTTTGTTGTTTTTGAAAGCATTTATTACCTTGTATCTTTTAATCGTTATTTGAACTCTCTTCCTTGAACATTCCATCTTCCTGGCAATTTCTACCTGAGAATAGCAGATAAAACAACAATTTCTGCTCTTTTAATCTCTGGAAGATACTTCTTTTGAGTCATTTTCAATTGAATATACTATTATAGCACTGGCAGCAATCAAATATTATCTGAAAAAAGAAGAACAAAACTTTTAGTATAGCAATGAATCATTTTGAATATTGGAATGAGTTTAGTATGATACTCAGCTAAAACTCTTGAAAGAGGCTTTAAAGCAAATAAATACAACTGTTAAATATTCTATTTGAATATTGGAATGGGTTTAGTATAATACTCAGCTAAAACTCTTTAAAGGGACTTTAAAGCAAAACCTACAACAATTTACTGTTAAATATTTCGTATTTTCTCTTAACTGTTCACTGTACAATTCTTAATGTTTAAATACGTAGGTTTAAATTATCTAATTTTTTATAGGTGTTTCATAAATTGGCGATTCCTGTATCATGTTCAATAGAGAATTGGTTCTGTAATAATAATATATTCAAATATATCAAGTGTATTTTCCCCTGCTACTATATAATAATATAATGATAATTATCCATAAAGCATATATATATATATATATATATATATATATATATATATATATATATATAGATAGATAGATAGATATATATATATAGAGAGAGAGAGAGACAGAGACAGAGAGAGACAGAGACAGAGAGAGATAGAGAGAGAAAGAGAGCTAACCCTAATCTTGTATTTGATAAAAGAATAGCCATCTAATCAAAATACTGCATATATAATATAAGCTCAATTTTAGTGGTCATAGATCCGCCAGTTACAGTGAAATAAGTTTGATGTGGAAAACTAATATTTATTTTCTTAATATCTATCTCTCTATCTATTCCTCTCTCTCTCTATGTACACACACACACACACACCCACACACACATATATATATATATATATATATATATATATATATAATTATTTACTATAATAATTATTAAATATCTACAAACAATAGTGTTTCATTCTTTCGGGAATAATCAATGCAGAGTGTCACGATTAACACCAGTCGATAGATTCGAACCCAGCGACAAAAGCCATCCTTGGCTTCATTAACAAGCACCCAATCCATTCGGCTACCGTTAACCGTGCGAAATGCTGTAAAATTTAAAACATTTATTTTTAAATGCTTTTTAACGTCTGTCACAGTGATCTAATCATTATATGATGATCTTCACGTGCAAGCTTGATTAACAGACTTTATTTCAACCGTAAAGTGCTCAATGATAAAAAATGAGTTTCTTAAAGGTGCTGACATAATTATTTACTATAATAATTATTAAATATCTACAGACACTAGTGTTCATTCTTTCGGGAATTGTATAATGGAGTACCAACCTGCATACAGAGATATGTATTTATGATGGAGAGTCCATATTAATGTGTTTACGTGTCAGTAAATGTCTTCAGTGGTTCTTCACGATTTTAACGAATATTTATTGTGTATTATGATGTGTATATACTCGTTTGAATCATATACATGTGGCCTAGCTGAATATCTGCTATGGTGTTGAGTTGCAATAGGTTGTCATACAAAGGCAATTCACACTACCTTAATATCGAACTAAGCTTTTTCTATTGAATAGTTCATTTCTTCGATCCTCCAGATGGATGCACCAAAAAAAAATTCTCTCGAAACAGATAACACAACTCACTGGTTACAAAATATATACATTTATTCCTTGGTTCCTGTCCAGTTGAGTCCCAAGCCCTAGAAGGCTTGCGGACGCTTTCTTCCCACCCCATCTTTTTAGTTGTGCGCGCTTCCCGCATATCCATCCGTCTCCAATCTCGAATGCTTAATCTCTCAAATCTCAAACCTAACTCATTTCAAAATCCTGATCAACTGACTGTTACGTCATACGCTAAATTATAAATACGCTTAACTCATCAGTTGTCATTTTAACCTAATGTTTATTCTATGTCTTTCAGCTAAAGATTCACAACTATAAACATAATTCTATTTTTAATAGTTTCTGAAAGACTTTTGATACTTGTATCTATCTAAATTATTAAAACATAATTCTTAACATAATAAAATGTATTTTTGGTGAAATCCTGACAATCGATGTGTAGAGCTCAGTGTGTCCTATACAACACATATATAATATAATATAAACTTCTTGGTATCGAAATTTCATTCAAGTTAAAAAAAAAACTTTATGAATCTGTTCGGAAGGTATACAATATTTGAATTATTCGACAAGGAGTACAAATAAAACAAGAAAAGCCTTATTCAATGCAGTTTCGAAGATAGCAAATCTTCTCATCAGAGGGAAGAGACTTGCAAAATATACAATATATATATATATATATATATATATATATATGTGTATATGTATATATATATATATATATATATATATATATATACTATTTTACAGAGGTAGTTAGACCATGTAGTTAGATATAGGTAGTTAGACATATATATATATATATATATATATATATATATATATATATATATATATACTATTTTTGCAGAGGTAGTTAGACCATGTAATTCCATATAGTAATGAATGCATTAATGCTTTTAAAAGAACGGTTCCCATAGTACTGTAGATATATAATAAGCTCAAGCAAATTTTCTTATGAAACTTTAAAAAGTATTTCATTATTCTATTAAAAAAAAATCTCTTTATTTTATTCCTAATTTTCTATTTTATTTATCAACATAAAATTAACCACTTCGTTCTTATGTTTTTATATATTTGCAGGAATATCCGCCTTACTTACAACAAAAATGCTAGTTGTATTTTGGTGTCTTAAACTACTAACCCTATTTTTGCTGATGAGGAGATTTCTTTTCAAGTACAAAACTTTTGTCAATTATTGTCAATAATTATTGTCAATTTTAATAAAATGAACATCATTTCCGAAACGATCGTACACTCAAGTTGGTTTTGTTTGTTTTTTTCTTTGGAAACTGATTTATAATTCACAATTATTATCTTTTTACTCATTATATATATATATATATATATATATATATATATATATATATATATATATATATATATATAGGAGAGGTGCTAGTCTAGCGGCACTGATGAGTTGAGTTGTGATACAATGAAACAAGACTGTATGTCGATGACTACAAATACACACACAAACACACACACACACCACGGTTCTAGGTTGAATCCTTGGCTTGGGAGAGATGCTAGTTTAGCGGCACTGATGAGTTGTAATACAACGAAACAGAACTGTATGTCGATGACTACAAATATATTTTAAGCCTCCGTCTTTGAGTAGAGAACTGTCGTAAATAATCTCACCCGCTACTTAATTGGCTGAAAATGCTAAGCTCGTTGTTTGTTTGTTTACGAACAGGTGATTTGAGTACTATAAAATTGGTTGCTGGTGTCTATTTAAATAGACATTCCGACGAGTTACTTACGGGCGTCGATTCCATGGTCGAGTGGGAGAACTGCCGACTGTCAACACGACGGTTCTAGGTTCAATCCTTGGCTTGGGAGAGATGCTAGTCTAGCGGCACTGATGAGTTGTGATACAACGAAACAGGACTGTATGTCGATGACTACACAAAATATATATATATATATATGTGTGTGTGTGTGTGTGTGTGTGTGTGTGTGTGGCTTTGTTTGTGCATCCGCGCGCGTTCTACCGAGTTGAATAAGTACTGATGCGGTATGTTGTATGTGTCTGATTACGAGTCTAGTTCTCGTCGTATCATCTCCAAATATTATACCGTGTGAACTTGTATGTCCTGATCTCGTCAAGTTTAGGGTGGGAGTACAAATTAGAAGACTTACATAGATGGGATGGACATGAAAGAGGTGTGAGGATAGTGTTCGTGGAAAGAGGTGAAGCAGTATTGGGGGTTGTCAATGACACATAGGAAAGAGTTACCGCCATGTCTCACATGCCGCAGTGTTTATAATCAAGTCCACATATTACCCTTTGTCAGAGCGGGGGATTGGGAATTGCTTATTTCCTTCTGGTTTTGTGGTAGGTGGTGTGAGGTCAGGGTGTCATGATTTTACGGAAAAGGTCGCGAAGTACATGTACACAGTACTTGGGCGGCAGGTAACGGCTAATGAAAATCTACGAAAAGGTAAAAAAAAAGACTTAGCGAAAGTATTAAAAACAGAAAAAAAACAAACAAACAGCAAAAGGAGCCAAAAAGAAAAGATTAAAAAATCCGACTCATTTTCACTTATCATGAAACACTTGCGAACGTCGTAGACGATGGCGGTTGGGGTTAACTGAAACGGGGTTAGGGTTCGGGTTTACTTGAAACGGGACTGTGCTTCGCGTAGGACAGGTGAGTTAAAAGTGTGAAATGTGTGCGTATATTGACGAATACAGCTGCCATATATTCTGTGGTAGGTACAAATACATAGGTTAACTTTAAACAGACACCCACGTTCATATATAGAAAGTTTTATATATATATATATATATATATATATATATATATATACAATTCATGCATATATCTGTCATTATTTGAAATTGGTACATTTAGGCAGCATTTCATTCAAGCAAATATTATTAAATGCAACGGAGACACTTTGCTTTATGATTCTTTTTTCTTAATTTTTCCATTTCCCGTATAATCTTGTTTCTTTTTTTTGTATCAAAATCAAAAATATTAATAAAAGTTCCATAGTTGTTGCTGTCACGAGCGCTTTCGATTCGTCCACAAACTATCATCAGGTGTTGAAGTAAAAGTGCGAAGGAGCGAAAATGAGAATTAAAATGAAAACTAAAATATACAGTAAACGGAAAAAATATTCATTTTATGTGTTCTGTTTTTATATTTAACATACATTGAACTTCTAAACAAAAATATTCGGTATACAGAAGGAATTAAATATAATTGAAGAATCATATTTTACCGAAATAACACCCCCACTCATACACACGTATATATATATATATATATATATATATATATATATATATATATATATATATATATATATATATAGATATATAGATATATTGGAAATAATAAGCCGAAGTTTCTCAAGAGCTCTTTCGGCTATCATCTCATCAGGAGAAAATCGATAGCGTACAAAATAATATTATGTCGAAAATAAAGAGTTCTAATGGGGAACTTATTGAATGTGCCAAACGTACGGGGACACTAAAATAAATTTATTAACGTTTAAAAATGGATTAAAATATTTGCACAACGAGAGGGGGAAAATGGCACATTCAATAAGTTCCCTATTAGAACTCTGTATTTTCGACATAATATTATTTTGTACGCTATCGATTTTCTCCTGATGAGATGATAGCCGAAAGAGCTCTTGAGAAACTTCGGCTTATTATTTTCAAAACTGTATATAAATTCTGTACCTCCAAACATTAATATATATATATATATATATATATATATATATATGTGTGTGTGTGTATATATATATATATATATATATATATATATATATATATATATATATAGTGGAGAATTGCCAATTTAACGTACAAGGGCTAATATCTGTGGTCATGTTTATGGGCCTTAAGCTAGATGTCGGTTTACATTACAATATAAATATGTGCATGTCAGTACAGTGAGGGAAGTAGGTAACAGGGAGGTGATTCCAAAATCTAGCAGCACAGGGAAAGAAGCTATTAGAGTAGTACGCTTTCCGGCATCTAAGGACTCCCACAGTTAAGATGTGGCATTTTGTTGCTTAACGTGTTCGTCATGGGTATGCACATCAGGGCTTACAAATGCGGTGAGTTTAACAAAGCACATTCCAATAAAATACTTGTAAAATATACACGGGGATGCAAGATTTTTATGATAAGACATGCATTGGGACTTACTTGGCAGTGTAGGACCTATTAGATTGGAGAATGAGTGACTAAAGGTGGAGGTACTAATCCAGATGTGCCAACAATGAATTTAGAAAAACTCGCCCACGGAAAACTCCTTCACGGAAAACTCATCGCAGAAAACTCGTCAATGGAAAACTCGTCCATTTTTGCTAGATAGGAAACTGGACCATCATCGAAATAATATCGATTGAGAACATATTTTATGACCGTTCTTGAAGGAGATATTGTTTTTAAAAGAGACTACGTCCCCCATAATATTTAAAAAAAAATTTTTTACTTGTTTACTGTTGTTTTAAAAAAGATTATATATATATATATATATATATATATATATATATATATATATATATGCCTGTGTGTGTGTGTGAAGGTGCTTATTATAATCAATAATTTTATCTTATTTTATGCAATACTGGGAACTGACGGTGACTAAGTATTTAACGATTCGTACTTACGATCTTGGTCTCTCAATTTTGAATCCATTTTGTTCCACAAAATATCACTTTTACTAAGGTTGCTGGCATGGCAACCATTACGTGATCCCTATCGTAATCCCCGATAATTTTCTAGATACCAATTCCACCAACTTCAGTTCATCCGATGACGATCATAATTTGGAATATTTGCAATACTGGATCTTATTCTCACAACGTTTCGCTTGATCAATCATGAGTTCGATCGATACTAAGAATAAAACAGCGAATTACTTAAGTTTCCCCATTTGCCATGATTATGAGTCATGTCCCATAAGGTCTATGTGATGATGGGCTATATATTATGTGGTTTATCTAATTATAAGACATGACTTATATTCAGGATAGTAGAAAGTAGACCTTCAGTTTACTCTCGATGGCCTCGTAACTTTCGCTTCCTTTATTTTGTCCTTTACTCCTCACATTCAATGAGCGATTTTCTGACAAAGAGGGAAGATTTGCTATTTTCTGTATCATAATCCATCCATCTGAAAATTATCTTTGGCTTGTTTTTTGATATTAGTAGTATTTTTAGCTCTTTACATCAAGTGGCTTAATGCCTTCTTTATAGCGATTTCTGTTGAAATATATCTAATGATAGGTTAATTCCAGAGTTTATTAACAATATTTCGTTATGATGAGGCATGTTCCCAGCTAGGAGGATGTTTTCTCTCGCCCCCAAACCAACAGAGTTTAGGCCATCTCTGAAATGGCTTTTCTCTATTGGCTGTCGTATAATTGCAAGCGAAATGAGCGGAATAAATTGTGTTCCATTACAAAATTCCGTGCAGATTCCAGAATCTGACAGAAAGAGTATCGTGTTTGCGACGATACGCCCGGGGAAAGTCGAAACTTACATTGAATGCAACCCTTGTGTAAATTACACTCAAGATAAAAACAGTAATCAGAATCATCCAACTAATACAAATTACCAATCCTCATCTTAAAAACACGCAAAATATTATATTTTGATATGTTGTATTCTTTAAGAAAGACTGGATTTTCTAACGACTTCATTGGAAACTGATACGTGAAAATTAATCCATTAGACTGCGCATGGAGATGTGTATAAATGTTTTCGTTGCTGTTAAGTTTTCTGATTAGAAGTTATTTCGATTCGTAAAATGTCAGAGCGAAACAATCAGCGTATTTATAATGCCGGATGAGAATTGCTGGATAATATAAGACCAGCTATGCAGTATTTTTCTCATATAAAGGAAGGTGAATTTAACACTATTTGAAGATTATTAATATGATGCCGAAACGTATCTCCAAATTAATTGGCCCCTTCTCCTTCTCTGCTAACTCTCTTTCTCAATCTTACTTTCTCTCTCTTTCTCTTTCTCTCTCTCTCTCTCTCTCTCTCTCTCTCTTACTCTTACGGACGTAATCCTCCTAGTCTTTGCTATAAATACAATTATGTCAGGTGTTCTCCAAACTTGCCTGATCCATTTTCTACTTCTGTTGTTCCAGCTCGTTTGACTCATTAGCCTAGTGGTCTCTGTAAATTCACTGTTTTAATTCCTCATTGTAACACAGCTTATTATTCCAGTAGCTTCTTTTCGAGGAATGTTAGCTTGTGAATCCAACTTCCTGCTAACTGTTTTCTTCCTAATAACATTAGTCTTTTACAAAACTAACCTCAATAGGCGGCCAAATAAATAATGGTCGAATTTCTAAGAATAAACCGGATCACCAAGGTGGAGACGTTAACCTTAATATCGTTTATAAAAATCCACAACAAAAACTACGTAAATAGATAAACGATTAAAACTAAACAGTAACTTGTCTATGGCATCATAGCGTAATGGATTAAGACACTGAACTGAAATACAAAATGTCCGGGGTTCGAATCCTAACAACAGCCTAATAATAAATAAATACATAAAAAAATAGTTCCAAATAAAAAAAATGGGCACTTTCTAGGACAACACCGGATCTCCAAGGTGGAGACGCTAACCTTAATATCGTTTTAAAAAGTCTACAACAAAAACTACGTAATAAATAAATATATATATATATATATATATATATATATATATATATATATAATTATATATGTGTATATATGTATGTCTGTGTGCTTATTAATACATGTGCTTTCAGTTATTTTATATATATACTAGCGAAATACGCGTCGTTGACTGGGTTCAAAAACAGCCTACAGAAAATGGACTCTGATTTATGAAAGTATGATAGCTTACGAAAAGGAATATTTGTAAAGAGCTAGCTTCGAATTTTGGGGGTATCAAACCAAAGCAAAATATGATGAAAGTAAAAATAAAATAGATAAACCCCATAATTTATTATAACATACCTGTTCACACAGAAACACTTGTCACAATATTCTAAGGATCTATATTAAAAAAAAAACTTGTTAAACTCTGTCACATATTTTTATTCTATAAAGGTCAGGCGCGAACGAATACCCCATAATTTTATTATACCACATTTCTTCAATCTGAAACATAATTATCAAAGTATACTTACGCAGATAGATATGAAAAGTCTTTATTATAGTTTCTATTCTACGGAGGCCATGTACATGTATATCAAAAACACTCGTAATCTTTTTTTTGTAATTTTTAATTTTTTTATTTCCGTACTTTGTGGACCAGGTGCTAACGCAGACCCCACAATTTTAATGAATCATCATTATGCCAGATCAAACGTACCCATTCCTGTGCCTCGATACATCTTCCATCATTATATGTGATTAGTTTTCTATAATAGCCAACCATATAGGAGCCTATTCGTGACAAGACACACACACAGACGTTGAGATATATATATATATATATATATACATGTGTGTGTGCGTTTGATTTAAGAGCTGTTTATGTCGCCTATTTTCGGAGTACAGCATTTTTAGCGAAGTTTTATTTAACATTTAATCATAATAACAAGTCGAGATTGCCTTCTTGTCCCGAATGTTTACTCCATTTTGACGATCCGTTTCCACTAAATGCACGAGACGCGCTCACCAAAATGGATTGGTTAAAATGCATAAATAAATAAACTCATAGGAAAATAAGAATGAATAAGAAAAAAGTTTCATTGGCGGGCCTTCCCTTTCTTTAAATCATTTTCCGTTTTTATTTTCTTCTTCTTTTTCTTCTTGTGGACAACGAAAAAGACTTTGTGAGGCATAATGGCAATGATGACGGCATTGATGCGAAAATCTATCAAGCAAAGAAAAGCAAGCAGATACGCGATAAGAGGCGGGTGGAGAATACGGAGGGTTAAATCACCAATGCTATAACTCATTTTTACTGACGTGGGTCTTTAGTGGGAAAGACGTGATAAAAACATATATATTTACAAGTTTTTGATTAAACATTAACAGGAAGCAAAAAATATACAAAAAACCTGAAAACGTATTTGTCGAATAAAAGCGATTTGAAAGCATTGCCCCACCAAACCCGCCTATCACATCTAACCTTCACTTTTTTCCTTTCTCAGTATTTGTCATCAATTTTCCACAACCGCCACCGAAAAATGACTTAAATCAATTGAAAGTTTTTGCGGTGAGCTGTTATGAAAAAATTAAATAATAAAAAAAGGGAGGAAGGGTGATAAAATCAACCCTTTTCCGCACAATAAAAATAATGGATAAATAGGAAAATTATACAAGGTGACGAAGAGTAACGATATGAAGAATCGGAATGTTGTTTGAAAAAGCGGGATATATATCGACACACACACACACACACACACACATATATATATATATATATTATTGTGTGTGTAATAAATAAACTCCAAAAAAGATATCTATAAATATAAAAGCGAAAATGTATGTATGTATGTATGTATGTGTGTGTGTGTGTTCACTTTTTCTGTGTGTCTACAAAAGGCTTTTTTCAGAGAAGCGGTCGCTCGCTTCACAACTTTTTAAAACTTTTTATATCACATATAAATCGTAATATCTCACAGATAACAGCGAAGCTTGCCTGTCTATTTAATTTGCCCGATTTCGGGAACATAAATATTCAACATTTGTCGCTCGCCGCATGTGGGTTAGTCTTTTTCCTATAACATCTTGGGGCAGGGAATAAAGCGTTCAGCAGTAAATGAAATCCCGCAGTCAAACTTGACTTCATTAACTCATTAAAACTGGCACCTGCTAAATCCAAGTAATTAAATAAATTCAAACGTGTTTCCGTTAGCATGTCGCGGTGGGGTTAACGTCGCACGTTTTTTTTTTTTTTTCACACTTTAATTTACAACTTTGCCTCAAGGGTTCGGGTTCTATCCTCATACTTACTTTTTTTGACCCCCCACCCCCGGAGTTTCCACACACACCTCCAAACACCCGGGCAACGCCGGGTACCCCTCGCTAGTATTTAATAAAGCAAACCTATCAGGACAGTAGAAGTTCTACGCAGTTAAGAGAGGCGATAGCAGAACTTTATTTTATCACCAGATCAATAAGAACGAAAATGAGAAGAGAGTAGGCAAAAAAACCTCTTTAGACAATGACATTTCGAAGCTAAATTCCTCTTATCAAAAAAGGAAAAAAAGCAAGCATTATAAATATATAAGGGCATGCAAATAAAAATTGACTTTGAACATTTAGATTTAAAAAAAAAAATAGCGAATCGAAAAATAGTGGAACGGGAAGAAGTAGAAACTAAAAAACTCACAAGGAGTAAAAAAAAAAATAAAAGAATATATATATATACAGTTGTGCCCGATATTATTCATACCCCCCCTTGAAAATTGAGTTTATTAGGTGTAACTTTGTTAGAATTTATTGTTTACGTCCATATTGATACATATTCTTAATAAACCTCTTCTGATCATTTTCGTCATTTTAAAATCTCGGGATACTTGTAATAAAAGAAATATACAGCTATTTATAAAATCTGCAATGTTCAAAAATAATCATACCCCCTTATTTTTTCAGTATTAATCGAGTTTCTGACTGTTTGTTTCCTGTTTGATTCTTATTTTGAATGCTTTTATACAACCTTTGATTAATTTCATTTCGTTTTTTGCATTTTTCAGAAATTAAAATGATATCAATTGAAAACCAATAAAAGAATAAAAATTATTAGAATGGGGAAGAAAAAAGAGCTTAGTAATGATCTTAGGACTAAAATTGCGAATTCACATAAGGATGGTTTAGGTTAAAAGTCAATTTCCAAGAAATTTGAGGTCCCTACAGCAACAGTACAGAGCATCATCAAAAAATTCCAGAGCCACCACACAACAAACAACTTGATTGGTAGAGGAAGGAAAAGGAAACTGTCTGCTAGAGCCACCAGGAATATTGTAAGAAGTGTTAATGCAAATCCAACCACCACTACTAAGGACATTTTAGAAAATCTGGAGTCTTCTGGCATAAAAATATCAAGGCAAACATTGCAAAGGACTCTGCATGAAAATGGTCTGAAAGGAAGAAGACCAAGAAGGACTCCATTGCACACCGGAAGACACCTTGCAGCACGTCTAAAGTTTACTAGGAACCATGTGAATTCTCCAGAGTCCGTTTTCTCAAGTATTTTGTGGACTGACGAAAGAAAAATTGAATTGTTTGGCCATATGGATGCTTCTTACGTTTGGAGGAAGAAAGGAGAAGCTTACAACCCAAAGAACACCATATCCACGGTGAAACATGGTGGTGGTAGCCTAATGTTTTGGGGCTCCTTTTCGGCTAGTGGTCCAGGTAGTTTGGTCAAGATAGATGGAACCATGAAGAAGGAGCAATATTTGGAGATACTCCAGAAAAACCTTAGACAGGATGCGGAGAAGCTCTATTTAGGACCAAACTGGGTCCTTCAACAGGATAATGATCCAAAACATACTGCCAAAATAGTCAAGAAATGGTTTGAGGATAATCAAATTAATGTTTTGGAATGGCCTAGCCAGAGTCCCGACCTGAACCCTATCGAAAACCTCTGGCACATATTGAAAACTGAGGTTAAAAAGCGGAAACCTAGAAATTTGAGGGATTTGGACAACTACTGCATTGAAGAATGGTCAAAAATCAGTGTTGATGCTTGTAAAAACCTTGTTGATAAATATCCAAAACGGTTACAGGCAGTTATAAAGAATAAAGGGCATGCTATTGACTATTAGTAAGAGAGGTATGAATAATTTTGAACTAGTGCCATTATTGTTTTTCTTTGTATAACGTTTCAAACTTGCATAATTTATTTATTTGTTGAGTTTAAATTAAATGCTTATGCTTGATTATTGTTTGAAATCCCTTTAATATTGTCTACATTCTGGTTTGAGCAATAATCTTATAGAAATCTCAAAGATCCGAGGGGTATGAATAATATCGGGCACAAGTGTATATATATATATATATATATATATATATATATATGTGTGTGTGTGTGTGTGTGTGTGTGTGTGTGTGTGTGTGTGCGTGCGTGTGAGGAGGAGTAAAGAAGAAATACACTTTTAGTAAAAGCAAGATGTTGCAAAAGTCCAACTTTTAGAGATTTTTTTTATAAATGTCCTTGAATGGAATCTCGGATAAAACGACAATTGCCCAATATAAACTCCGTCAGAAGTAACTCTAAGCGGGATTAATTGCTGGGTAAAAGAATCCTTTAGAGAATTTGATATATTGGTAATAAATCCGTGAAACCCATATGTGTGGGCATATTCAAAAATATTTGCAGAAGCGCAGTATATTTTCAAGAAAATTACACAGTAGAGAAGCTAAGAATATTATATTCTACAACAGGAGAAATACTAAACTCCAAAAATTACTTGGAACTCTTTCAATATATATATATATATATATATATATATATATATATATATATATATATATATATATATATATATAAATAAATTCAAGTCAAGATTGAGTGAAAAGCAATATACAATAGGAATGAAAATGGGAAGAAAATAGGTAACACCCTCTTTGAACAATGCCATTTTGAAGCTAAATGGTTCTCATCAAAAAAGGATAACTCTCCGTGCTAACGTTTACAGGGAATATTAATTGGAATAGATGCATTGAGAGCATTGGCAAGGCTGTTGCGAGGAAGGTGCGTGCTAGAAAACTACTTTTGCCTGAAAGTATTTTGTACCTCTATAAGGCCACCATTCGCCCATGTATGGAGTATTGTTGTCACATTTGGGCTCGTGTATCTAGTACTTGTCTCTCACTCCTGGACAGGATTCAAAAGAGAGTCGCCAACCTGATAGGCCCTGAACTGTCGTCTAGGATTAAGCCTCTGTCCCATTGACGAAATGTTGCATCCATCTGCCTGTTCTACAAATACTTTTATGGTGAATGCTCTGACAAACTACAAGCACTTGTACCCTCTCGACGTGAACACTCCCGATAAAACCGACAAGCAGCCAAATCTCGCCCCTTTACAGTAGAGATCCCAAGGTGTAAGAAGGCCTTCTACTCCAATAGTTTATTCCCCAGAGCTGCTATACTTTGGAACTCCCTTCCGGGATCCTGATTTCCCAAGTGTACTGACATGCAGAAGTTCAAGTGTAATGTGAACAGACATCTCTCTTCATAATACCCGTGCAACTTATGTTCCCGATAGTATCCCACTATTTCAAAATGGCACTCTGCCTTGTTTGTGGTGAAAATTGAATCAAAACAAACGTGGGTAGCAAAAATATTTGGTACATTGTTTGTTTGTTTGTTTTTTCGTATTTCTCAAAAAATATCAGGTTTACTTGAATGAAATTTACATTCTGAAGATATATCTAAAAATAAAACGGAAATGAAAATATAACACACATATTTATTAACGAGAAATCGAATCACCCATATGCAAAAGTATTGAATACATTTACTAATATTTAGTTGCCTATCGTCTGTTTTTGCCTTACAGCCTCGAAATTTTCGGTGAGATTTAGATCGGGTGACTGCCTAGGCCATTGTAGGACACTAATCCTATTATTCTTTTAAAAAAATCATAGTTATTTACTCTTATGCTTGGGATCATTGTCTTGCTGGAAGATAAAAATCACGGCCCAATCCTAAATCTGCGGTACTCTTGAACAGATGCGTTGACAAAACCATTGTGTATTTTGCTGCATTCCTTTTCCCTTCTACGTTTACCATTCCTCCAAGTCACCTTTCCAGAAAAGCAGCTCCAAATCATCACACTTCCACCCCATCATCACACTTCCACCTCCAAATTTTACAGTTGGAATGGTATTAGATGGTTTGAATTCTGTGCTCGTTTTCCTCCATACACGGGTGAACATGTTTCTTCTGAAACGCTCAATTTTAGTTTCCTCTCACGAAATAACTTTGATCTAGAAGTCATCCGATTCACATTAATATTTCTAAAGAAATTTCAAATGATCTTTCACATATTTAGGACTCAACAATGGAGTCTTTCTCGGTGATCTATAATACAGACCTGAACGATTACATGGCCTCTTACTTCCATACCTGCTTTCTGCAAATCCTTTGAATTTTTGAACGAGTCAGAAATGGTTGTTTCATCACGTTACGAGTAATATAACAAGCAGTAACATTATTAAATTTACGTGATCGACCACTTCTTAAGCAACTTTTATTATTACCACCCATTGGTTTCCCATTTCTCACGACAACCCCAACTCTACTCACCACCAAATTTAGTTCTGAAGCTAATTCCCTGTGGCCCTTTCAATCTTTATGTCCTGCTATGATTTCCTGGGGCATATCATTAGTAAATTCCTTTGTTGTAACCATTTTAAAACCGAGAAGCAAAAAATGATACAACCTGCGTCGTATCAAGGAGGCATTATCAATTGACCTGTAAGGAGCCAAAACTTGAGGGTCCGTTTTGATTAAGTGAATATTGTAGCAAGATCAAATGACTAGTTAAGAATGAAATTTGACAGTATGCTAAATAGTTTTGCACATGGGTAATTTTCTTTTTCGTTAATAAATATTTGTCAACTAAGTATATTTCTATTTCCGTTTTATTTTAAGATAAATAATATCTGTTGAAAGATTGAGTGGAAATTTCATACAAATTAATTTGATATTTCTTGAGAAATACAAAAAAAAATGTACCAAATACATTTGCTACCCACTATATATATGTGCGCGTGTGTGTGTGTGCGCGCGTGTGTACGTGTGAATATGTATATATATATATATATATATATATATATATATGTATATATGTATATATGAGGTTAAGTTTACATTTAGTTTTTAGTTTTAGTTAGTTTACTTGAAGCATTGTTTAGTATGTATATAAATGGAATTTAAATTTAAAGAAGGCAATATAATGCAGAGGTGTAAATGATTAACATAAACTGAAACAAATTAAGATATATAATCGTGCAATGCAAATTCCATTGTTTCTTTAATCAATTATATATATATATATATATATATATATATATATATATATATATATGGGGGTGGGGGGTGTCTTGAATAAATGACAAAAGTCTTGATCAGAAAAGTTCATGACTGTTTCGAAGCACAAAACGAACCACTTAATTATTATATCAATTAGTGAATCTCTTTTGCTCTTAACTCATCAGAAACAATCAATCCATCAAAAGAAAATAAAGTGTGTTTATACATGATTAAAATTGGAAGAAAAGCCATAAATACCTCATAATATGTTTCCATTGCGCCATTTTGAATTTAGAAATAAAGTCAGTAAACCCATCTATTCGTACTAACAAGTGCTATTAATTTAGGTATAATCTGCCAGAAATGTTCTATTTAATAGTTAGTAAATTTATTAATCAAAATT